>NW_028318883.1:1342500-1635000 GCF_062004578.1 Staurois parvus
CATGGAGATCTAACCCCCCCTTATGTATTCTACATGGAGATCTAACCCCCCCTTATGTATTATACATGGAGATCTAACCCCCCCTTATGTATTATACATGGAGATCATATCCCCCCTTATGTATTATACATGGAGATCATATCCCCCCTTATGTATTATACATGGTGATCATATCCCCCTTATGTATTATACATGGCGATCATATCCCCCCCTTATGTATTATACATGGAGATCATATCCCCCTTATGTATTATACATGGAGATCATATCCCCCCCTTATGTATTATACATGGAGATCATATCCCCCCCTTATGTATTATACATGGAGATCATATCCCCCCCTTATGTATTATACATGGTGATCATATCCCCCCTTATGTATTATACATGGTGATCATATCCCCCCTTATGTATTATACATGGAGATCATATCCCCCTTATGTATTATACATGGAGATCATACCCCCCCCTTATGTATTATACATGGAGATCATATCCCCCCTTATGTATTATACATGGTGATCATATCCCCCCTTATGTATTATACATGGTGATCATATCCCCCCTTATGTATTATACATGGTGATCATATCCCCCCTTATGTATTATACATGGTGATCATATCCCCCCTTATGTATTATACATGGTGATCATATCCCCCCCTTATGTATTATACATGGCGATGATATCCCCCCTTATGTATTATACATGGCGATGATATCCCCCCTTATGTATTATACATGGAGATCTTATCCCCCCCCCCTTATGTATTATACATGGAGATCTTATCCCCCCCCCCTTATGTATTATACATGGAGATCTTATCCCCCCCCTTATGTATTATACATGGAGATCTTATCCCCCCCCTTATGTATTATACATGGAGATCATATCCCCCCCCTTATGTATTACACATGGAGATCATATCCCCCCCTTATGTATTACACATGGAGATCATATCCCCCCTTAATCTCCTCTTCTCAAGAGAGAATAAATTCAGTTCCTCTAATCTTTCCTTGTATCTGATCTCATCCATCTCATTCATATGGGTACAGTGTTGCATGACCGCGCAATTGTCATTCAAAGTGTGATAGCACTGAAAGCTGAAAATTGGCCTGGACAGGAAGGGGGTAAAAGTGCCCGGACTTGAACTGGTTAAGCTTGCGATCTACCAGAACTCCCAGATCCTTCTCCACCATTGATTCCCCCAGTTGTACCCCCCTAGTGTGTACGATGCATGCATATTCTTAGCCCCCAAATGCAGAACCTTACATTTATCAACATTAAACCTCATTTGCCACATAGTTACCCAATTAAACAGAGCATTGAGGTCGGCTTGTAAGTTGGAGACATCCTGTAAGGACGTTATTCCACTGCACAGCTTGGTGTCATCTGCAAAGACTGAAACTGTATTTTTAATCAACAAATGTAGTGCACATCGTATGGCAACTGTGGAATTATAGTCTGTATGCAAATGTTATGAGCTCCATTCACATTTCGTGATTTGGTATCGCAGGCAGAATCGCATGGCATTCGAAGCACATTCATGGCATTCAAAGGTGCGTTTGGGTGCAACTATCCTTCAATGGCAGCCCAAACACGATGTGATTCTGCCACAATTGTCGCGCAGGAAACCACGCCTTTTAAAAACCTCATGAAGCTCGTTGCATGAAAAGAGCAAGACCTTCTTTTCGGGCAACAAACGTGCATAGGGCAAGTGAATGGGCTTCCCTATGCAACACACAGCATCGTGTGGAAATTTGAGCTGTCAAAACGACCTCACCAAGACCAAAGCTGGATCCGTAGTCCTGCATTGGATGTGATAACAGCGAGTGACAGTCCACCACTGGAGCATGGGGGAGCACCATCTGCCAAGGGGACATATGTTTCAGGTATGTAAAACCTAGAACGATCGTCTGATTTTCCATGAAGGTGCATATTATGAGTAATAACTTTTACAAGAATTCTCTACTGACAAAGGCAATTATAGCTATGTACTAGCATAGCAGAAGAGGAAGTAATGTAGGGTTGTTCTTTGCTCCTGATCATGCGCATTTTTTCTATTCGATTATTTCCATACAATTACTGTACACACTGAGTAAAAATTGGCTGCCGTGTTCATGCACAATAAAAATTTTTTATCTTGCACCTCGGTTTTTGTCGTCCAAACAGTCAGAATCAGCCATCAAAAGCACTATGCTGTTGAACAGATTACCAACAGATCATTCCTCGTACGGAAATTTTCATATTATTTTCTTTATCGTGTGTAAGGTCCTTTAAAGCTGTTTCTCCAATCCTCTAGGTAAAACGAGTCATTAACCCTTGCAGTCTGGGCACATTCCCACTTTAGGGACCATATTAATTTTCCAGGACCAGGGTCTGGTGCTCTGAAATGGAAAGGTGTGCCTCCTGGAAGGTTTGTATTTTTGGGTATAGAAAAGCGCTGCTGATTTGTCCGTTTGTAGAGTACCTGGAGATTTCCCCAAATTTGATGATGAGGCTTAGAACTCTGGGCAAGGATTGCTCAGGTTTAGAATACAAAAGCTGCACACCATCAACATGCAAAGACAACGCAGATGTGTTTTTATTTTTATTTTGTTGCTGAGGTGTATTTCCAGTCCATTCAATATGAATGGCGCACCTTGACGCAGCATGCCCCAGCACAGAGAGATGCAAATGTAATGTACATATAGGTGTCAGTGGGCCCTGGTGGGAGTAATGCAGGCCATAGATGGGGAGAAAAACGGCAGATTTTTCGTCCGAAAATAAAACCGGCCGATTATCTTATCGTTAGTGGACGATTTTGTCGGCCGTTTTTCGTGTATTTTGGACTTTCAGATTATCGGTGATGTTGGAAAATTTTCGAAAAACGCCCGACTTTATCCTCATTGATGGTCAAAAACGAACTATCGTTTTCCGAAAAAGGATCACAAAGGCCACAAAATGACATCATTTCCCGTTATAGGTTACTCATTAATCGGCCGATTTTCGTAATAATTGGTCAGGTAAGTTTTTTAGACCGACCGATAGTTCGTTAATCGGCCGAAAATCTGCCGTTTTTCTCCCCATCTATGGCCTGCATTAGAGCCAAAATCCAAGCACTGAAAAGGTACAAGTGCTTCCCTTTTTTTTTTTTTTTTGTGGCATAGTCTATAGCTGCCCTAAAATATTCAACGTATGGTTGATTCATTGCTTGATACCTAGGCAGGACAGCAGAGTGGTAGTGATGCTGGCGTCCTGTGGGAGGCGCCTGTTCTCCACCAGCTGTATATCAGCTTGTTCTGATGACTCCCCATCCAGAGCAGCAGGATGTCTGCGATGTGCCTCTGACAAGTCCTGCATTCAGCAAGGAGCTCTCATTGTGCCAGGAATGGTACTGAGCCCGGGACTAGGGTGTTTGACACGGATTATTTGATCCAGCTGGGATTATACCTTGTATCCTGCACACACCTGGGTTCATGGAGCAGAGAATACTCCTCCTATTGGGGCTGCTGGTCACTTCCAACACAGGTAAGTGCCATCTGGAAAGGTGTGGGAGCTAGGACAGCTTGGCACTATACAATCCAGGTAGAAGGTTGGGAACCACAAGTGCCAGCATGTCTGAACTTTGCTGAGACCTTCTGGAAACGGGCTAGGCTAGTTCTCCATCTTCTGTATGACTGCAAGTCCCAGCATGCCTCATATGTGCTTTGTGCTGGGACCTGTTTGTTTTAAATGGTTCTCTTCTTGAATTTTGGAAGAAGTCTGGCTGTCCTTTCTTTTTTTCTTTTTTTTTTTTGGGGGGGGGGGGGGTCCTATGTGCAGCAGGTTGTCTGTGACCTTGTCTTTGTAAAATGGAAATATTTTTAGATAGGGGCAGCCTAGTTTGTATCTCCATTGTCATTTGAAACCTTGCTGGCTATTTAATATCTATATTATTATTATTATTATTATTATTATTATTATTATTAATAATAATAATTGTTGAAAATGTTTATCTTGTGACAGCAAAAATAAATGTCAAGCTTCCTGCCCCAGAGGAGCTTCCAAACTTCTTCCCACAGTCCTACGCTTTCTATATCCGACATTCATTTTTCCAGTTTTACATATATGCCCAAATGGGTTCATTCTGAACTGTGAAATGTGATGGGGCAAGCTGGGCTTCTGACAGGAGTGAGGTCCGTCTTGGCAGAGGAGCACAGCTTGTGAGGGATTGATGTCAGTTATTGCACGCTGTTTAGTTGAGGCGTTTGCTACCTTTACAATTGCTTCAGGACAATGAATGGCTTTCAGAAAAGTTTTTCGACTTCTTTATAGTAATTGTGTCGTGTCCTTTATGTTTTTAAAAATCTTCAATGTTTTTCTTGTAGAATCTTTATCCAATTGAAATAAAAAAGTATGCGGTTCTACACACATACACAATTCAGGGCCAAAGTGTTCCGTGTATTTTTTCTTTCTTTAAGCACATAGATCCGGTTTATGTAAATAGCGTATTTGTTCAGTAATGGCTTAAACCAGGATTAAACCCAAAGCAAACCTTTATTGTAGTGCAGCTTACCAGTTCTTAGATGTGGCGGCTGCATTAGCTTTTAGGCGTTCTTTCCATTATTTTCACCTGGTGATCCAGCCAGTAAATCTGTTTATCAACAGAACAAGCTGTCCTGCAGATGTAGCAGTTAGAGGGTTGAATCAAACAATTTTACAATTGACAGGGGTGCTTTTTATTCATTTATGTAAAGTTGTATCCCAAAAGGAAACAAAAAGCTGTTTGCAATAACTGCCTATAAAGTGTGAGCAGGAGTTTGGCTTCAGTTTAGTAGTGTATTTAAATCTGCTAGCTCATCTAACACTAGCACCCCCCCTCAGGCTGACAATGCTGTTGTCCAAAGGTGCCCCCCCTGTGCTCATTCATCCAGAGCAGGAGGTGTGTTACTGGCCAGAACACCAGGTAAAAACGGTGAGGAAAAAGCCTAAAAAGATGTAGCCACCACATCTAATGACTGGTCATTTTACATATATTACATTTTTGGTTTTAATACCACATTAAGTATTACAGACAAGTCCAGCTGATTGTGACAGGCTGCTAACTATGTACACCATGGACTGGATGAATGAAAACCTTCTCAGATCATGTAACCATTGTGTGTTAGGCCCCTTTCACTTGGCTGTACCGATGAGGTCCACTTGTCAGGTTTTCAGGCGGACCTGATCTGAAGGTCCATTCATCCATATGGACAGGAGGTTGTAAATGGACTTGTGACCTCCCGGGTTCGATCTGGTCTGCTAAAAAAAAGTGGATTCACCCTCTTCCTTGTAAGTGGATGACAGGGTAGTGTGGTGAAAATGGACAGAGGAGTCTGTTTACTTCTGACGGGGCTCTGTCCATATCTGCTCCAATCGGCTCACAGAGGCTGTTACAAGGCGGCAGAAAAACCTGGAAATCAATTATTTCATGATTACTTAACTACAGGGCAGGGGCGGACTGACCATTTGGAAACTCGGGCACTGCCCGGGGTCAGTAGGGGGGCCCCATGAGATGCCCCTGGTACCTTTTTCATAGGCTTTTTTGAGTTTGGGCAAGGACACGGGCCCCATGATCCCCTATTGCCCAGGGGCCCCATGAATTGTCAGTCCGCCCCTGTTACAGGGCTATTTTGTAGTGGACGTGCATGGATTGTTTTTGAAAAATTAAGATATCGTTTAGGCTCTGTTCTCACAATGTAGGTGCCACCGAATGCACACACTTTTTTTTTTGATCACTTATGCACATGATGTTTAGGGCAGTCTGTTAACTTCGATGTGCAAAAAAGGTGCCTTCGTCATTTAAAAAAATCTTTCCACACCAAAACGCCCTGGTACTGCAATAGCATTTTGATGCATGCACGTTAGCAAGATGCATGGGGATGGCCCCACTGCGTCTGTAAAAGAGCAGCATGTTTTTGTGCAATTTGCTGCATTCCCGTCGCAATGCAACAAGTGTGAAGGAAGCCTTAGTATCACTTTAAGTAGAGATGAAGTAACTTTACTGAGTTACTCAATGTAAACAAGCTCCAATTCTGCAGGAGCGTGCAACTGATCATTTGAGTACATTTGGAGGGTTTGTTCTAGCAGTTCTGCACAGCCCTGTTGTGACACCTGTACACCTGCAAATATTGTCAGGTGTTGGATAATCACAGCAACCTCGATACTGGCGCTTTGTGTAGACTTGTAATCATGATTTATGTTTAGTTTTTGTCAACTGGATGCTGCAGTATTAGGCTGAAACCTGGAAGCCACACCGCACAGAGTAAAGTTACCTAGAGAGCTATTTGTTCCAAAAATGACAAGATGTTTCACGAGATAAAAGCTGTGCAACTTTATCACATCTGCAGTTTCAGCTGCTTGAAAATTACTGGCCTGCATTATATACTGCGCTAGCTAAGTGATTAGCAAAGTTGTAGCTCTTGTTGCTTTTAGGACCCATTCACACCTGAGCACAAAGCTTGATGGTGAAAAACTCTCAACAGTACAAAATCCTATTGTTTTGAATGGTGCCTGTTCACACCTGAGTGCTCAGGTACCACCTGTTGCTTGAAAAGTACAGAAGCTTCTTTCAGGTGGATCTGGACGTTCTTGATCCCATAGATTTCAACTGGAGCACCGGAAAAAAAATGAGTGCAAGCTCATGTAACGTGTGGTTTACAGATGCTTCCATAAATGAAAGTGTATGTGACCTGAACTGCAAGAAACAAAAAATGCCTGTAAAATCACCTAAATATACTACTCTCAAGTGTGAACAGTCACACAAAAAAGCAGCAAGCAAACATTGCTGTGAGTTACTTCATTCTATGGTAGTTATACATCGTAAATTGACAGTATACAGGTGAAAGGAAAATAGACTTCAGACTACTGATTCTTATTAATGTGGTTGTAAAGGCTGGAGGTTTTTTTACCTTCATGCATTCTATGAATAAAAGTAAACAAAACCCTTCTGTGTGCAGCCCCCCAATACTTACCTGAGCCCCATCTTAATCCAGCAATGTTCACGGGAGCCTCGGCTGTCCCAGGTTGCTGTCTCCTCATTGGCTGCTACACAGCAACAACTGTCAATCACAGCCGGTGAGCAAATGAGAAGAGAGCGGGGGGTGGGGCCAAGCCACGGCTCTGTGTGTTTTATGGACACTCTGCGTTTCCTAGCAAGCGGCTTGCTATTGGGGGCACTGGAGTGGGAAACCTGCAGAGATTATGAAGGCGATCATTACTAGCCTCTGCTTCTGAAAGTACTAGTTGCCTTGCCGTTAGACCTCATGTACGCTGGGCGTTTAAAAAAACGCCGGTAGCATTAGCTGTATGGATTCACGTTACAAATGCGAGTTTTTCCGCATTTTTTTTTTTAGCGTTTTTGCATTAGCGTGTAGCTGCTTTTTTTTATGCGTTTGCGTTTTTTAGCATTTTTTTTACACAAAAAAATAAAATTTTTGCTTAAAAAAAACAAACACCGGTTTGCCATGTTTTATCGTGGTGTGCTATGTTTTTACGCGTTTACCAGCGTTAGAGCATTTTTTACAGCAAAAAACTCCTCTAGAAACACACTAGTGCTAGGGGCACGGACACATAGGACAACATGCTGGGGAGTTTAATGGCTGTAGAAAAAAAAAAACGCCAAAAACTAAAAACAGCAGCTGTAAAAACGTTCAGTGTGCATGAGGAGACCCAGAACAAACACATAAATCAGAAGCACCAACTTAATGCTGCCTTTCTAACCTACATGACTTTTGCTAGAAGAAGCTAATGATAACCATAAAATTGGTATATTTTTAGAAGAAGCAATAGCAGACCCTAGAATTTTCTCAGTGCAGAATTCCTTTGAAAGAGTAAGTAAGAGAAACTTTATTAATGGAGCTTTAATGGGGAACATCAATGCTTGTTACACAATGCTCTCTCCTCAGATTCAGGATCTAGTTTCGGGGATATCGCTTATCCCGTCTGTACAGTTAAGGATCGGTGTCACATTTGATTTGCTTGATTGATTATGTCTTGGGGGAATGTCTGAAGAAATTCAAGTTTTCTTAACAAGAGAACCTACCATTGTAAAGTTTTTGTTTTACTCTAATTACAGGGCAGTTCTTCCTCTGTTTAGAAACTACACATACAAATCAATGACCTAAAATGTCATTCCTAATATTTTTTTGTTTTGTTTTGGATAGAGTGGGAAAGGACTAGAACCCCTGTTGAGTTTTTTACTGATACACAAAGCTCTATTAGAAAGATTTTTTTTTTCTCTCACTTTCTGTCCCAGTGAGAAGTGAAAATGTAGCAAGAGAGATGCTTGATTGGGGTCACAGACAGGAATAAAAATTAATCAGGGATTTTAGCCTCTTCCCCACTCTATTAAACGAAAACTCAGTTTTAGTTCTGTCTGTATTGATGGGCTCAAGGTAGGTCTGAACAAATGTTCTTGGTCAGAGGCTCAAAGTATTGAAGTCATTGGGTCAGCATGATGGCTCGGCTATCAAACTAGCTTCTTTGGGAGAGGTTGGTGATGGGAGTACACATGTTTCTCACACTACAGGTTCCCTTTAATAAGTCTTCTCTGATTGCTACTAAGTATTATGTACTTTGTTGGGTAATACAGGGTTTTTCAACCTTTTTTTCAGTCAAGGCACCCTTAAAAGGTCTGCACAATCTTGGGGCACACCCAGGGGCAGACTGACCATTCGAGCACTTGGGCACTGCCCGAGGACCCGGGATCAGTAGGTGGCCCCATGAAATGCCCCGGTACCTTTTTTACAGGCTTTTTTGGGAGTGCTTTGAGTGTGGGCAAAGTCACACGGGCCCCATGATACCCTATTGCTGTGGGCCCCATGACTTGTCAGTCCGCCACTGGGCACACCCCACTCTAAAATGTAAAAAATAAAAATTTTAGATAATGAAGCACAACCCACGCATGATGAACACCTAACTTTAGAGGTGATTTATTCTTAAAAAGCCAATACATCTTTTCACACTGGTACTGATTATTCCAGCTTTCTCCCTCAGTTTCTCTCACTAAGCTATAGTGACCCCCAATGCTAATGGAGAGGAAAGGGAAGGAAAAGGGCAAACAAGGGCGCTGTACAGGTAGCTGATGTCCTCCAACCACTGATGTCATCAGTTGTTAGGACGCCGGTGACTGGCCCGCAAAGTGCCCAAGGTTGTAATGCACAGTGGAAACCTGGGAATTTCTGTAACAAAAAAGCAGGCTTGATCCACCCACTGGCTTGTATGTACTTTTTGAGCTATTTGGGGTAATTATTAAGAATTTTGCCAAGGCACCCCTGAAGAACCCAGAAGGCACCCTGGTTGAAAAAGGCTTGGGCATTGCATAGTAGGTAAGTACTACATCTATTGAGTGTAAATAAAACCTTTTGTTTTTTTTTTTGTACCTTCAAGAGGATTTAATGTATATATCTGATATGGAAAATGACTAATGTACCCAGGGGCTTTGGAAGAGTTACAGGCAAGTTTTCTACCAGTGAATAAAATCCTGTCCAAATCATGCCAGCACAACTGTAACTAATCTCTGCTCCTGGTAGTAATCCATTTGTGCCAGTATAGTACATAGGGAGGGTAGTTTTTCAGCATATGAAAAAAAACAGACATTTTACTGAGTTTTAGAGTTTCCATTTAAGGACATATGGTCTTCTCGTGCAATAGTGTTGCATGCTACTATTTATTTTACATTGTGTTTTCTTGTGATTTGAAATTTAAAGCATACCTGTCTCTATATCAAACCCCAGACAATGACACCTCTGCTCAGGTCTCTTCATCTTCCAGAGAGGCCGAGTGGCTCTCAGTATAGACATGGAGGCTTGCAGCTTTGAAATCGGACATCTGCCAGAACACTTACTTTGAAAGCTGGAAGTCCCAGCCTCTGGGACTCGTGTACTTTACACAGAAAAAAAAAGGGGGGTACATGCAAGCATCTCTGATGTGATTCTTGGCTATACTGTGAGGTTTACTTTAAAGCTGAAACACCACTAATTGATTCACTTTTGTAATCATTAAAAAATATATATATTTTAAATGCAATCAGTGTAAAATGCCCAAAACAACCTCTGTTATCTTATGCTCATCATCCTTCAGAATGGTAAAAGAAGGGCCAGCATTTGAAGTTAAGATGCTAACAGGAGGAGAGGGCATAGGGACAACTTTTGTCTGCATGCTGATTCTCCCTCACGGTCCAATCAGCAGGTCTGGGTGTGTCCAGGACTCACAGTAACTACAGTGGAGATCCCAGACCTGGGTATACGATCTGGCTGGATTGCCTGGAATCGTAAGACTGGCTTCACAGAGTTCAGAACCCATCCCATACATAGATTAGCCAGGTTTAATATTCATCCTCCTATTTTAAAGTCCGTGAAGGAAGTCCTATGCACATTACAATTCCAGTGTCCCTACTTGCCCTTGCCAACCAGAATCCACATCTAGAGAATTTTTGCACAGCATGCATTGAGTTGCTACAAACCATCTTCAGTGAAATTTAGGTTGTAACATCAGAGATTATCTGCAGTAAATTGACTGGTTCTATAGATGATCATAAATTTCAACATGCAAGGTGTATTTGATTATGTGCATCACATGGCTATCAAATGTTTGATTTTATAAGCTTTATTTAGAGGGTCAGTCTCGCCAAATGGGGTATTTCAAGGATGCTGTTGAACTAAATCCTGTATAATAATAATAATAATAATAATAACTGAATTTCCACTGGTTTCATATTTAGTTTGGGATCTTGGGAACTGGTGACAAAACATGTGCACTTGAGTTTATGGTCCACCCATCTGGCAACCATTTGAGAAAATTGTTCATTTTGTTTTTGTTGGGTTTTTTTTTTAGATTTTGCTAAATGCCAAAGACCGAGTGTAGTAGATTTACTAAAACTGAATCTGGTGCAGTTGTGCATGGTAGCCAATCCATTTCTAACTCTGCTTGTTCATTAAAGCTTTGGCAATAAACTCTGGAGGCTGATCGGTTTGTATGCAGAACTGCACCAGATTTTGCACTCTCCAGTTTTAATAAATAACCCCCAGTGAGTCTTTCTTTGCTACAGCTGGAGTGTGATACTTCACAGCAGTGTGGGGAAAAGCCAGAAACTCTAGTGAAAGTATCTTGCTGCTGGCATTATCCTAGAGCGCTCTAGCAGGTCGGTGGGTGATTTGGCCAACCAACAGTTGCCCACGTCCTAAACATATTTTTGTTGGGCTTACCCTTTTAACTGCAACCTTCATATGTTTACCATGAATGTTTTGCCGTGGGTCAACTCTGCTTTAGTAAATGCATTGTTTGTAGTCATGAGTGGAAAACATTGCTTTGCCTTCTTTATATAGTTTTAATTGCCAAATCAGCCTGTAGGTAAGTTAAAAGGATGTTTTTATTTTTAAGGAGCCAGGGAAAATGTGCTCCCTCTTAACGCCTATAGAACTGCCTGGAAAAAGAGGTCAGCTGTAAGATTTTTAGGCACATTAGATACCACTATAGGATTTGTCCAGACATGGTGACATGGCTGCCTGCATTACTAAGATATTTTTTATTTTTTTTCCTTTTTTTTCTAGGGTTTGTGCTTGCTCTCTTGCCTCAGCTGCCCGGGGGAAAGGTGAGCCCCCAGATCAAGGAAGGTGGAAGAAAGGCAGGCAGGGGAGAGAAGGAATCGGCGGCAATCTTTCTACAGTCAGGGGTTACCCAGCGCCCAGGATCCACATCCCCTGGACCCCAGGGAACTCCAATACCTGGATATGATCAAATGAGCCCCAGTTTCCACTTGGAACCAGACTCCGGGGGCTCACACAGGAGGGAGAAGCGCTGTACATGTTATACATACAAGGACAAAGAATGTGTGTACTACTGTCACCTGGACATCATATGGATCAATACGCCTGAGTAAGTAAAGGTACACATCTTGCCTCCTCTTCACATCTATCTGCTTTTTCTGAGACCAGCCCTGGAGTTCTGGCGTATATTGTCCTTCTCTGTATTCTGAGACCAGGGGCTTGTGTTGCTGTATACAATGTGATCTGCATATTGTGTTTTCTAGAAAACTGAGTTGTTTTGGCATCTGTTTGATGTGTTCCTTATCAAACTATAGTTTAAATTCCGCACGATGAATTTCTACTTGATGTTCCTAGTGTCATTTGAATCCCTTTCAGTAATGTACTATATCCCTTCGGTTCCTTGGCTTTGTGAAATGTAGTGGCTTAGTGACAAAACCGCAAATCCTTAATTTACAATGATATTAATCTCCTATGTAATATGGACTTGCCTGGTACTTCACTTTGGTCAACTCTTGCAAGAACAGCATTACTTTGTGTAAGGATCCATGTCACGCACGTGTGTAATGTTGAATGACAGACTCTCCTGGGTAAAATATCTGTCAGTAGTTAAAATTGGCATAATTTCTGGATACAATATTATACAATCTACTTTAAAATTTAAGTCTTGGATTCTGAAGATAATTTTGAAGTGTTTTTTTTTACAACTTCTAATGATAGTCAGTCAATCCTTTCCTTTCCGAAGCTTTTTGTTTATCATGAGATACATGATATACTGTACATGTGCCCATTTTTGTCTGATAATCCAGTTAAGGATGACTGTTTGCAGGCTAATTCACGATTTGTCTTCATATACATCTTGTTCTTTCCAGCAAAAGTTGCTCCACCCTCTGCTATGAATATTATGAAGGCTTGAGAGACCACTGTAATTATTGAGACGTGTGGGTGGAGTTGGGAACACAGGCACAAAAGTTCCCTGCTGGAGTTGATAAAAGAACTGGCAGGCAAGTCAGCCCGCCAGATTGAAGCAGACCGATCCTTTAAGAAGGAAAAATGTTTTGTAGGAATCATAATTCACAAAGAAATTTCAGACAATTTTGTAAGCTTTTCAGAGAGTGTACTCTAAAACTACGGTTCTCTCTAGTAAATTTACCCATCTCGAGTCACATGGTGAGACTGGGCATTTCTAGAAAATTGTCTTCCGACTATTTCTGGCACTCCAGTGATTCTGTTATATTGCTTAGCAATGGCCAAGGTTCTCCTAAAGGATATCCCTCAGTAGTTCTGAGTACTTCATGCAGTACGGAATACGAGAAGTACTCCTATCCAACAATGACACAGTGTTTGTTTCCTTCCCAATGATACCTTCTCGGAAATTAGGTTTCAGAAAACTTTAGCATGTAGGTAGCACTGCAGAACAATGTCCCCCTTCCCAACAAATAGTGATGATGCACATCCTTGGTGATGGTGTCCTTTTTAGTTGCTTGGTTTGGTTGTTTCAGTTTCAACTTCTGTAGTAGATTCTTGAACAAGCAAACAGTCAATGATGTCACTCTCCCGATGTGACTGCCTGTTCCTGGACAGTAATTCAGAAAGTGTTAAAGTTCAGGATGACTGCCAAATGAACAACATTTTTCGAAGAGTTTAGCAGTGGCAGCCCACACATTTCTGTCAGCCTAGGTTTGTCCTAATACTTGCACCTGTTTATTATTGCATGTTGTACTTATGAGTTGTGAAATTTTAGTTCCTGAACTTTGACAACAGGACAGGTTTGCAAAGAAGGAAGGTGGGAAAAAGCTGTACATTTATTGGCAGATAATCTGAAATTAAATCTGCTGCTGATTGATTTCAAGTGCTACAGATTTCAGGAAGTGGCCTTCATTTGTAGTTTTTTTTGTGTGTTTTTATATAACTGCCATGATTGCAAAATGTTATGAATTCGGAAATGTAATAATCACTGTAAGGGGAAATTTTAAGCCTGTTTTCTGACTGTGAATCTCCTTCTTAGCTGTACAGAATTTGTTGAGTGGAAGATATAATTTAATATTCTTTTGTTTTTGCTACTTTCTTTTTCATGCTAATTCTAGAAGGAGAGAATATGCTAGGGAAATTTCTCATAAACGTTGTGTTATACTGTAATGGTAACCTTGCATTCCAATCCAGTTTCTGGTAAGGTTTGTGTAACGGGGCTTTATTTTAAATAGTCCCATGACAGGTTCTCTTTACATGTTGAAGGTGATTACATTTTGAATTTGGACCTTTCTCTTTTTTAAATTCATTGGAGAAATTTAAGAGGATCTTCAGTCTGTTTAAAAATATAAATAAAGTCAAAAATATTGTAGCTGCTGACTTTTCTTAAAATGACACTTACCGGTCCAGGGATCCAGTGCTGTCCTCTCCCAGGCCAGTTCTTCACCAGTCTCCCCATGGATTCACATCCGGCTCGGCTCCCCACTGCAAATGTGTGAGTCGTATTGCACTTTGTGAATGGACCCACAGACCTGTGATGCGACCCAGAAGGTTGCGGGCAGGGGGAGAAGTAAACATCTGCTCGCATTGCCTTGATGATCCGAGCAGAAGTGGGTACCTGTTTAAAACTAGTTTTAAAAAACCCTCCAAAAGTGGTAGAGGAGGAGGGGAGAAAGAGATAAAGGGGAACGTCCCTCCCACCACCCTTTCCCCTTTTCACTATCTGCTGGTATGGAAAAAACTATCCAAACGACCATTTTACTTACCTCAAGCTGTGGTCACGTGATGATCTATCTTCTCTTTACTTCCTGGGGTCCTTCTTTGGGTGTCCACATCACTTCCTGTATGATGTGGACATCTCCTTTTGGTGGAAGTTACACTTGCAGTGGCTGGTTCCACTCTCATCCGCTCCAGATAGGGAAAGTTGCAGGGTCTGCATCCCTTTTAGATGTGATTAACACTTTGGGAGTATCTCAACAAAAGTTACATTTTTGTTGCAGAGGATGCCCAAAATCTTACTTGTATTTTGGTGCAGACTTTTGGTAATATCCGTGAGCTAATCACACAATGCGGAAATTACATTTTGGGGGGGGGGAGGGAGTTACATACACCATCTGTGTACAGAATGCCTCTTGGTTGCCTTATTGCATTGCATTGCATTATAAAGATGCAGATTGAAAAGTAAAGGTAATTTTTAATAGCGTTCTATCGTATGGTTTGTGTTGCACTGTAAATGCTATAATATTTTTTTTATTTGCAGTATTTTTTTCCCACAAAAGTGGAGTTAACATTTAAACTAACATTTTGTAATGATACAGTTCATTAATCGGGTTCAAGGCCACAGTACTTTTTTTATTAAAAATGTGTCCTTTGATGTCATTTGGTATGTTAGTGGCTTGTGGATGTGTTGTCTTCAAATTTCATCCAATCTATTGAACAATGCAGAGGTGTTCTTAACCTTTTTTTTGTTTAACAGTCCATTCCAGAAATTAAATTGTCACACCTCATATACAGTAGAAAAAGCATTTGTTGAATAGTGGTATTCCAATGTATAGTAAAATAAAATTAGCTGATTTCCGTGAACAAAACTAAATAAAAACAATAACTCCGCAAGAAAAGATTCCAGTTTGTTCTTCATGTCACATTTGTTTTTAATACAAATGAGGCAATAACAGCTGTCATTCACTGCATACTTCCAAATTTACAGGAAAACCAGCAAGATCTCTTATAAATATTTTATGCAAGCATTAAATAAGCCGTGCAAGTACAACTTTGTAATTTGTAAATGCATTTCCTGGCTTTTCCTGCCTCTGGAGACACTGTCAGCATTTATTTTGTATAATTTTGTTGGAGGTGACTTTTGATTATCAGTACATCAGACAGCGGTGATGTGCAAAATGCAGTAATGCGATGATATCAGATTGGCTGGCATGTGTTTACTGTACTTTTTGTATCAGATGTGGCCATTCACTGTGAGATCAGAATCCCGTAACCCAACATCTGCTGATATGCCTATAACAGGGTTGGTAACATTTGTGACATCTTTTCCATTTTCAATGCAGGCGTCAACTTCTAAATGGCAAAATACAATGGAATACATTGGTGCTTGTTAGGGGAGCTTCAGTAGCTTGAATTCATAGCTTTCAACTGTCACGCCTTTTTTTTTTTTTTTTTTTTTTCCCCCAATTCCTCTTCTTGACTTGATATAGAAACTTCTATAAAATAAACCACCAAAAGTGTTATTTGCTACATATATAGTATGAGGGATAACTTTGTGGTAAAAATGAGCACTTGTGGGTGTACCAGCCCAAGGGTGGACTGACAACTCATGGGGCCCCCGGGCAATAGGGGATCATGGGGCCCCTGTGTCCTTGCCCAAACTCAAAAAAGCCTATGAAAAAGGTACCAGGGGCATCTCATGGGGCCCCCTACTGACCCCGGGCCCTTGGGTAGTGCCCGAGTTTCCAAATGCTCAGTCTGCCCCTGTACCAGCCATATTTTACACATGTTGGTGTCTTGTGTATTGGGTTGCTGCAGGGGCGGACTGAATATTTAGGCACTCGGGCACTGCCCAAGGGCCCCATGAGATGCCCCTGGTATCTTTTTCATAGGCTTTTTTTGGGTGTGGTTTGAGTGTGGGCGAGGACACGGGCCCCATGATTTCCTATTTCCCGGGGGCCCCATGAGTTGTCAGTCCGCCCCTGGGTTCTGTTTTTCGTTTTCCATAAGGGGAATCGTCTGCATAGAATTTTGACTTTCTCCACAGGTTTTGTATGGGCTTCCTACCTGTGTTTTTAATTTCCTTCCACAATTCAATACATTGTTATAGATCTCATATGATCGAAGTGGTGCCAGTTAGTGTGTGTGTCTGACTGTGTTAGAGGCATTAGATTGTAATGGGAAGTGGGATGTGATTGCTTAACTCACATCACCTGCAAATGACACCTCATCACCACAAAAAGGAAAAACAGCTGGGGTTATATACTGTACCTCCGCTACTCAAAAAAATAAAATTGGCTTTAGACTTATTATTCATTTTCTTGACAGTTCTGAGAAGACAATCCATGTTGAGTACAAACTGTAGTAATCCTTTCAAGTGAGAACAGGAAAATATTGGAAGTTGACTATATATAGCTGGAAAATTAGTAAAATCTATCGTATGCAGGCCACAATGCAGCTGTTATGATAATGTAAAATGTTTTTCTGCGTTCCAGCTAAGTATAAGAAACCTCCACTCAGGGCCGGTGCTAGACTATTTTGCGCTCTAGGCAAGACCAGCTACTTGGACCCCCCCCAAAAAAATTTAAAAACAGTAGAAAATATTAAATCAACAAAACATGAAACTGCTAAATTTCTTTTAATGTTAAAAAATAAGTGCCACCAGAACCAATATTAGACAAAATCAGTGTCATGAATGGACTGTATCTGTGGCTGGAAGTGTCAGGTTCACAGTTGCACTGAGTGGAAGATGATTGATCCACACTCTGACAGATCCCAGGATGGAATTCCCCAGGTAATGGGGGTGGGGGGGTGGGGAGAGAAAACTCTGTGACAGCAGGCAGCCCAGCCCACACACACACAACACCTGAACTGAGCAATCCCACACTGTGACAGATCCGACACAACACACCACCACCAACACTGACCCAGATTAGCAGGCACTGAAAGAGCAGGCTGTGGGATCGTGATGATGTCCTCACTCATGGGCACATTGCACATGTGATGGATGGATGGCCGGCCGGCCGGCCAGGTCACTCGCACATACACAAGACCGCAGAGTCAGACATTATCTTCCTCTGCAGGCGCAGCTCCACATTCACTGATGAATGGGAAGAGAGAGGCTGGAACTCCACAGTGATCTGCAGCTGCCAGCCGGATTGCAGTAAGGGACGGAGTCTGAGAGGAACACTGGAAGAAGCGGAACCTCAGTTGCTACACTGGTCCCAGACACCCGGAATCTTCTTCTGTCTTTTCTTCCTCCCCTCTGTCCCCCCTCCCTCATCTGGAGGATCATTCATGACATGGCGGCATCCCACACAAAGTGCTGGCCTGTGCTGCGCCCAAGCACCCCTAGGTGGAAGTGCATCCAAGTCAGCTGCCTAGTTTGCCTAGTGGAAGCATCGGCCCTGCCTCCACTATGTTTTTTATGGTTTGTCATTTCCTCAGCATATCTAAAAGTTTAAGAAAAGTACTTCTTACCTTTTTCTAGTTTTTTTTTCTTTTGAAGCAAGATTATACATAAAACAGGCAACTTGTATTGTTCAGAATAACTTGTAATGTGACAGATTGAAGTGCAATGATATGTATTGCACCATCCAAGACTTGGTATGTTTTAACCACTTGGCAACCGCCCGCCACAGTGTGCTGCAGATGGGCCGCTGCTGTAGGCAAAGTGACATACTCATACATCGCTGCCTACTTCCAGGTGTAGGGCATGTCTGCATGCGTATCCCCTCTGTGATAGTAAACAGCGGGAGCCTGTCAGCAAGTCCTAGCCAATGGTTCACGGCCGGACCTGTTGATGCAATCACAACCCAGAGCTATGTGTTGGTAAACAACACAGAGCTCTGTACAGAGGGAGGGATCTACCTGTTTATCATCCCTGTTTTACTAACAGGCTAAGCTGAGAGATAAGGCAGTAAAAACAGCACACTTCACACATTATTAGACACACATTTAACCCCTTGATCGCCCTAGATGTTAACCCCTTCCCAGCCAGTGTCATTAATACAGTGACAGTGTCTAGTAGTATCACTGATCACTGTATTCGTGTTACTGGAGATGTCAGTGGCAGTTAGTCTGTTCCCGTCAGATTTCCCGCTGCACTATCGCAGTCCCATTATAAGTCTCTGATCTCCATTTGTAGTATAAAAAAATGTAAAATTCTAGTATATATACCATAGTTTGTAGGCGCTATAACTTTCATGCAAACCAACCAATATACACTTGGGTTTTTTCATCACAAACATGTAGCAGAATATGTTTTTATCAAACACCACCAAAAGAAAGCTATATTTGTGTAGAAAAAAAAGATATAAATTTAGTTTGGGTACATCGCTGCATGACTTCGCAATTAGCAGTGAAATTAGCACTAGTATAGCAAAAAATGGCCTGGTCGTGAAGGGGGTAAAACTTTCCAGAGCTGAATTGGTTAAAGGAGAAAGAAAGGCTATCTACTAAGTGACTGCACAGCTCCTCGTCCTGGACAGCTGCTGCAGCCGGTCAGAGGAGACTGACAACATCCAGGGCATCACCCAGTGGGGAGAT
The DNA here is from genome assembly GCF_062004578.1 of Staurois parvus. Taxonomy (NCBI): domain Eukaryota; kingdom Metazoa; phylum Chordata; class Amphibia; order Anura; family Ranidae; genus Staurois; species Staurois parvus. The sequence goes on from NW_028318883.1 coordinate 1,361,502, forward strand.
ATCACTTCTCTGGGAATTTCTAACTGTTGTTGGCTCTCATCAAGCCACCCAGGACGAGGAGCTGTGTGGTCACATGATCGTTAATAAACAGATGAAAACAAAAAACTTATGTACACTGATGCAGCACTAGTAAAGGCTGGGGGGTTCAAAATTTAAAGCTTACTTAGTAGATAGCCTTTTTTCCTTCTTCTTAACCCTTTGTTGGGGCAGACAGTGTATACATCTACTTTACAACTGATAATGAAGATCTGCCAGCACAGAACAGACAGGGTTACTTATGGTAAAAATAACATTACATAGAAGGGGGTAGGCAAAATAGAATTATTCAGTTTTTAATGCTTTTTGAATGTTTGTTTTTTTTTTTATTATTATATCTTTTATTAATTTTAGAAACCTAAATTATTTCAGATATTAGAGTAATAAATTTTCAATATAAAAATTTTGACTAAAACCCCTCTCTCCCTCCACCCATCCGCCCCCAGGTCACCCTGGCCTTCTATTAACCTCTATCATCCATCCACCACTTCCTACTCCTCTCAAGAGTATTCAGTAAAGCAAAGGGGAAACTTCAATCTTTCCCCTCATATTCCTCTCAATTCTGCATAACTCTTAGTTGTTCTATAACTTATCCATCTCTCCCAAGTTTTTCAAATTTTTTTTAATTTTATCCTTTCCAATATGATAAAGTTCCTCCATCCTATATATGAATTCCACTCTGTTAATCCAAACTTTTATTTTGGGATTTTCTTTGCTCTTCCAAAATATTGGGATGAGACCTTTTGGCTGCATTCATTAAATGAAATATTACCATGTTCTTGTATTGCTTCACTGTAAAATCGACATTATGAAATACACAGGCCCAAGGGTTGTTTGGTATTACTGAACTTGTATTATTCCTTGTCAAAACTCTTGGATTTTAGGGCATTCCCACCATATATGTGCCATGGTTCCTTCAGTCCCACACCCCCTCCAACATAAAAGTGAACGCTGTGGTTGTTGCTTGTGTGCTACACCAGGTGTGCAGTACCATCTTACTAAGCATTTATAGTTCATTTCTACTATATTCATATTTACAGCACCGTGTGTCAGTCTGAATATTTTCTTTTATCTTGCTCCTCCAATTTTGCTCCAAGCTCTTTTTCCCACTTCCCCAGGTACGGTGGAGAAACCGATCCCAATATATTAGTAAAGATCTTATAAATATAAGAAGTTATATGTTTACGTATTGTTTCTCGACTAAACAAAACATTCTAATGGGTGCTCCACCGCCCTTAGTGGCTGCGGGAGAGTTGTTACAAAATGCCTCAGTTGGTGATACCGCCACTCATCTAACCTAAAAAATAAATCCTCCCTATTTTTTAATTTTAAAAAAGAACATATTTCCCCATTTTCAGTGATATCTTTCAAACGTGCTTTTTAAAACTCTTATCCATCTACCTGCAATACCCTCTTTCCCCGGAGGAAAAAAACCTGTTCCTTCCAACGTTATTAATAGTGAATTATATTCCCATCCCATTTGCTTATGAATGCTATAAAGTCAATTTTATTGTTTTCAATGCTAACCTTCCTGGTGGTATTCCCGAGTGTGGCTCAGGGTTAATATCAGTACCAAAAGCGGTAACCTCGGCCAGCACTCGGGATTACACTGCAGCGATCCCTCGAGCCTTACCTTGTCCTGCGATCCCGCGAGGTCCTCCCACTGAGTCCCCTGGTCATGTCCGTCGGCCGATGTCGGCATCCATCTTCTGGGTTCTGTTCCCTGAGAGCTTCGGGACGTATGGGGGGTGGAACCGGCGGGAGATTCAAAAAAGTTAAAATCTGACATACACACAATATACTGTAACCTGTTAGGATTACATTACTGTATCAAACCATTTCATCTAAGTTTTGTCCAGTGCCCAACCTGCACTTTTACCGTTCTTTCTGCCTGGAAACTGAGAAAACATCCATGGCTTCCAAAACGGGAATAGTGAATTAAAATCACTTGCAGAATTGAGCGATAGTGATTCATGGGGAAATTCGTCATCAAACACTGAAAACGATTCTGCCACTGAGCTCAGTAATGTACGAACTTGGCACTCTATTTCAAATTTCAGTGTCTTTGGTTTGATTACATTATTTGAATTAAATTTATTATTATTATTATTTTTTATAATTCTTTATTATATTATAATTTATGATTTCATGTTTCAAACTTTATCATACATGGGATGTTTACTAGACTCTTGTTTGGACAGATTTAAGTGAGTTATTCCTAAGAATTACAGGCCTACAATATAAAACAAATTTCCATGCAAAAAAATGTACCGCTTTGACATTCAAAAATATTGATTAGTTAGACCTCCAGGGAGGTTAAGCTATGTGAATGGTAAAATGTAACAAATATTGAATTCAAAAGGCCACTGTGTAAAATCCTTTACTGTTAACATGGTACTCTTGCAATAAAGTGTTTACATGACAGTTAGAAACATTGGAGGCATTGCAGAAGAGTGCCTAAGAAATAATGCTTGTGACAGGGTATACTTCACATGGAAAGTCTGGCAAGAGACTCCAATACCAGCCAAAACATTTGGAGTGGCAATTCCATGCAGAAATGGAAGAATTTATATAGGACACAAGTTGGGTTCACTGAGCAGATTAAGACTTTTGGTTTATTTTACCAGTTTGTTTAGTGACTCTCAAAATGGGGAAACTTTAGCAGAAACTGAGGTCTAATATGCTACATTACTGCTCTACAGAGGCATAGCTTGAAGCTTGTAGGCCTCGATGCAAAAATTGACCTTGGGGGTGGCCTCCACTTCTACCTTGGCCAAGTTGCTCCTGGAGGGCTTGTATGTAAAAGAGGAAAGTCAGAGGGCCCAGCCTGGGCCCCGCCTGGGGTGGGCAGGCCTTCTGACTTCTAGATTCATATACAAGCCCACCTCTTACCACGGCATCTCAGAGTGTGGCCGGCCTGCCCCCACCTTGTGTGCACATGCATGGTTGAGCAGGGCGGGGAGGAATGGGCTGTAATGATCTGGGGGGGGGAAGCTTAGCACGGAGTATGCCACTGGGGGGAAAAAGGCTTGCATCCATCGCTCACTGTGTATGTGAATCTGGTAACACAGGGGCCCCAGAAGGGGCCTGGTGGGTCCTCTGAGTTCATTGCATTAAATACTCCGGGTGACGTGGCATGCACTTTTCCCCAACAACACGGTAAACACGGGTAGGCAACCAGTAGTAGGGAAAATGTTCTAAAGATATAGTAAAACAAATATCACTGTAAAAATATAAAAGTATCTTTTAAAAGTGGACTGGGTTGGTAAACTGAGCACTGGACGGTATGTGGACAGTGTCATTAGGGAAGAAGATGGTGTCAGTAGGGCCGTGGACGGTGTCAGTTAGAGCAGTGAATGGTGTCAGTAAGGCAGAGGTTGATGCCACAAATAAATATAGGAGTGCGGCGCTAATGAATAAATGTCTCAGATTAACTAAAACACAATATGATGTATAAGCAAAAAAATATAATATCCAAATAAATGTCCAAGTAATAGAATAAAATGAACGCAGGATCTTGCATAAAAGATGAAAAAGATGAAAAACCAGGATCCAACGGTAAAAATGCGCACTCACCGGACGCGCTATGGAAAAGCGCATATGTAGTATAACCTTTAGGAAACCTTCATCATCTGGAGACGGTGGGTAGCCATCCAGGGACAAATGATCTCTATATAATGGACAATTTCCAATCCAGGAATCCCTTTAGAAGTTGTAAGTAAGGAACTCCCTCCGGTGGTGAAGATAGGTAATTCCTAAAAAATGTTAGCTCCAAATGGGAGCCAAAAAATCTCTCATAGTGTAGTAAGTAAAATGTATTTATTCAAAAATAAGTATCATAAAAGCAAGGCAGAAACACTGTGACAGTCAAACATGAAAAAACTGAAGTGTAACTGACCACAAGTAAAATGGCCGCCGGGCCTCCTCGTGGCTCCAGGCGGCTAGATATCACGCTCTGCTGGCTCCTCCTCAGAGGTTGATGCCAGTATGGTAGTTGAATTTTTTATATCTGCAGCCTCAGCTGCACAAAATGAATGAACAGGAATAGCTCTGTACAGTGCTTCATGTTCAATCATAACCACGGTGGCTAAGTGGTTAGCACTCCCGCCTAGCAGCACTAGAGTCGTTGGTTCGAATCCCAGCCATGGCACTACCTGCGTGGAGTTTGCATGTTCTCCTTGTACTTGCAGGGGTTTCCTCCGGATCCTCCCACACTCCTAAGACATGCTGGTAGGTAATTGGCTCCTGTCTAATTGGCCCTAGTATGTGTAGTGGGTTAGGGATCTTAGATTGTACCCTCCTTGAGGGCAGGAACTGATGTGAATGTACTAGATAGATAGATAGATAGATAGATAGATAGATGGGTGTGTGCATAAATTGACGGCGCTACATAAGTACCTGTAACAAATAAATAAAACTAAAACATAATCACAGATTAATACCGATCTCGCACTGTGTTCATTTAGAAAAGGAATGTGCTGGCACTTCTCCCTGCTTCCCATCCTGAAACATCCCCTGCAGCAAACTGTGGAAGAGGAGAGGAAGCCAGTAGTGCTGTGAGGGGGCCTAGGGGAGCACATGGGGGGCCTGGCCAGCAAAAGGACGGGGAACAGGAGGAGTGGTGTTTACTGGAACTGGTCCCCTTTCCTCCTGCAGCAACTGAATGCCAGCAGGAGTGAGGGGAGGATACGCAGGCTTTCAGCTGCTGCAAGATGGAAAGGTGATCAATTCCAGTAAATGCTGCCCCTGCTCCTGTCCAGGTTCCGTAAAACCTAATTGACAGGGAGGCTGTACTGGCCCCCTGGAGCATGAAGTGGGGAATTGTCATTCTGACCCCTGTGAAAACATACGTCTCCCAAATATTTGTTTAACTATTCTTTGTAAACCAGTGGTCCTTGGTGCACAGCTGGACGCAGGGGCCTTTGTTTGATCTGTATCAGTAACAGCCTTGGCCATGTCTACTCTGTTTCCCTTCTGCATTCATATTCTCATCTCTGCCATCTTCTCGTATGTATTTATTTATCACAACTGCGTGCTTCACTGTAGTGAAGTGTTTTTTTTTGTCTTTGCTCGGTATTGTCAGGCTTAAAATAATTTACACATTGTACAGTGCTTAGTCTAAATGTTCTGTTGATTTCTGGCTTGCCGTATTTCTTTTGTAACACAGATGAGCTAATTTTTGGACATGATCATAGACTACAAAGATTATAGTAAAATTACAGTAGCCATGTCATCAGATATTTTTCATAATTTATATCTCATTTTACACTTCTCTTTTTTTTTTTTTTTTCCTCCCTCAGAAAATAAAGCCTACTGGCGGGCTTTTTTTTTTTTCCTGTACTCAACCTTTGTAAGAAGTCGTCAAGCTGGCCATGTGATGCTGTAGGGCTTTCTTCTTTTTCTCAGACTGGGTGTCCCCTAAGTATGTGTATGGCTACGACTCTATGGGTAATGTTGTGAAAACATATGTATTTGTTTAATTCTGCATTGTTAACCTAGCAGTGCTGTGGTGACAGTCTTATGACACCCTGCACTCACTGTATGTTCTCAGTCTACCAGACTGGGAACATCTTGTAGAGGAAGAATGTGCGAATAGGCCCCCCTTCTTCCCCTTGGCAATCTTCTGGGACACTTCACAGGTTCCAGAAGACTGTGGAGGGAAGGAGGGAGGCCAAAAAATGCCAAATATGGCAGTGGAGGGTGGAAACAAGTGGAGCTTCCCCTTTTGGGTGGAACTCCGCTTTAAAGATGTTTTTGGGAAGAAAATTGTTTATTCTAGAGTTTAAGCTTTAAAGAAAACCCATGCTTTGGGAAAGACCAAAGTAATAAGTTAACTTTTATCCCCCACCTTCCCCAGTAGAATATACTCGCCTTTCCTTTGCTCCCCATAAGTTCCAATCAGTTGCCATCAGCAAACAAAATGCCTTGGACCTCCAGGTATGGAGAAACAGGTGATATACTCTCCAGCACTGGGCCATTCACTAGGCACCATCGCTTTCACAGGGTTAGAGCCCATCGTCCTGTGTGAGGTGTCACTAGAACAAATTGTAGCTTACAGAGAGTGGCTGTCAGGGATACCCGCCGCGATGGGCTCGGCGCAGGCGCAGCGCACCGCCCTGTGTCAGAATGTGGGCACTGAGACCTGGCCGTCCGCAGCGAGGGAGTTCGCGCATGCGCAGTAGGGACCGCGGGCGCGTGCGTGGCACTAATGGCAGCGCAGGGCGGGATATTTAAATGGCCCTGAGCTGTCATTCAGTGCCTTCTGGTCTTTCCTTGTATCCTGTATCTGCGAACCTGTACTAAGTAAGTTACTGACCCGGATTGTACCTGACCTTGTTGCCTTCTCCTGCCCAGACCCTTGCTTTGCCTGACCTCTCTCCTGAATGCCCCCGTTTGGATCTGACCTTCCGTTACTGACCTGGCGTGTGACCCGACTACTCTCTGCCCGCTGCTTTGTACTGCTCCGTCCCCACTGTTACCGACCCGGCCCGTTTGACCTTGCACTTGCTCAGCCATCCATCCCGACGGGATCACCCGACCTCCTCACATCAGGCTCTTCCCTGTGGGAGCCCCTGGCGAATACTGCTACCACTGACAGGCGTGCTCAGTAGCCACGACCTGGTCTCGGGGTACTTCAAGTCCATCCCCACCATCAGGGGCTCTGGTGAACACGTACCCTGGGGCTTAGATTCCGTGCGCTGGGGACGTCTGGCCAGTGGAGTGCTAGTGGTACCGCCAGGCGGTTCGTTACAGTGGCTATTCCTTCTTCTGGTAGCTGAACAGACCTGAGCGAGTGAGGGCAAAAGAAAAGGAGATTATCCACTGAGGGGACGTGGGGATTAAAGTGAACATCTTGCTTTGCCCTACATGGCTAAACACCGCTTCGGCAGCTTGGAAAACAGCTCTGTATAGCTCTGTGTATAAATAAGTGGAAGGATTTGGAGATGCTCAAGAGAAAATTTAAGAAATATTCGTAACAGGAGCCAAAAGTGTTTGTTTTCCATTGCAGTAAGAAAAGTAAAAGTGATTTCAGCTTTGCTTCAAAATTGTTATATAATGTTATCTAACTTCACAGACGAACATGACTAATAACTAATGATGTGAACAGCATGAAAGGCCTTGCAAGGCATACTGCAACAGCTGTGGTGGATAAAGATCAGTGCTAGTGTTTGTGATCTTTGGATAACTTCTTTATTACTAAGTCCGGACCTGGGTCACCAATCATGGGAGTGACATGAAGGACACTGCGCCAACTTGGCACAAATACTTTGCCAGTTAGTGTTGCCATCTATATCACTGGACTCTTGGAATATACATGATAGAGGAGCTGGATAAGACATCACGGTATTTGGAAGATGACCAAAGTGCAGTGCTGTTATTGGCTATGTGGTGGCTTCTGGGTTAAGGATGTTTCTACTTTCATATAGCTTCTAACCTTCTGAAAATAAGCATCCCTGCTTATTCTTCCATGAAGACAAAAATAGTCCTCAGCTCTTTATGTTCAAAAAATATGTTTTCAGACAACTACAATAGTTAACATCGGTCCAAAGGGGGGGGGGGTGCTACAAAAACACAAATTACTGATGTTTAAACCATTTTATGACCAAAGAATGTGGTATTTTCCACCAAGGTATTACTCTTTTTCCATGCGCTTGCTTAAGGGTCCGTAGTTCTGCACGTACGTATGTCTGTAGGAGTGTACATCAGCCATGGTCACAGTGGAAGTGGTGTGAGCTGAACACATGGACTTTTTTTATGTGATTTGGCATGAACAAAAAAATTAACTCACATTCATGAGAGAAAATAGAGAACCGGTAACACTCCATTATCTTGAGAGTAGAGAGCTGTCTTCCAAGGCACTGCTTCTAGGCTGTCTCTGATGGTGAGCTGACTAGTATCTGACCAGGGGCGGACTGACCATTTGGAAACTTGGGCACTGCCCGAGGGCCCGGGGTCAGTAGGGGGCCCCATGAGATGCCCCTGGTACCTTTTTTGATAGGCTTTTTTGAGTTTGGGAAAGGACACAGGGGCCCCATGATCCCCTATTGCCCGGGGGCCCCATGAGTTGTCAGTCCGCCCCTGTATCTGACGTAAGGTATTCTGTTGAGGATACTCTTAATTCTGAGAGTTTATGTACTAAGAATAGATTTAGGGAAAGAGGTTATCCTTAATGGATGTTCAAATGGGGAACACCATACGGTAGGGGTTAAATCCAGAATATCACTATCGTAGAAGAGGTGTTGAATAAAAAAAAATTAGATGAAAGGATGTTTCCGCCCTCACCTTCTAAACAACTTACAATTAGGAATATAGGAATGTACATAAAGCCAAGCTTTGAGATGGGGGGGAAAAAATCCCTTGCAGTGCCCCCCCTACACTGCAAGGTTAAATGCTCAGTAACTTTAGGGCATATTGGAAGAAGATGCATATCTTACCCCTTGTTTTGGTGCTCTCCATTACTCTCCTCCACTCCTGTCTGTGGGCAGTGCCTTCTTGTCATCATTTACAGTGCAGGAATATTAGTTCTGCATTGTATGCGAGGGGGTAAGCATGCGATGGCAGGGTGCATAGTAGAAAGAAGGCTGCAAGAGATTGGTCATGTAGATGGAGGGAGCCTGTTGAAGCAAAGAGTAAGTTTTTAAATTTTCTACCTTTTTTTTTTTTTTTTTTTTTTTTTTTTTCTCCCATCTAGGAAAAAACAAGCAATTACCCTTGCAGTGTTAGTTGAGATTTAATACAGTATAAATGAATTTACCTGTACTGTATTACAAGGCATTGTCCAATGGGTGCAGGACCCACTCTGGCTAATACATTTAGTTTGTTCTAGAAAAAGCCTGCCAAATAATCAGGCATGGTTTAAGTATAGGGAACTTGTGGACGTCATAGGTAGATGAGTTGTTTATTAAGGTTAGTCAGGAAAATTAATCTATTGTATGTAAGAAGCATTTAAAAGTTTAACGCTAAAGCTAATTGCAACACTAATTACGCTTATCTTGCAACATGTTTGAAATGGAACAAAAAGAATAAATGGGATCGACTACAAGACTTAAAAGCAAGTGGCTAGAAATTTTGTCAGGCATTTTGAATCTTTTATTTATTAACCTTTCTAACATGTCAAAACATTTCATAAGGGAACATCTCAGAAGTCCGGCAGGTTTCAATTTTCAGGTAATAGAATTATTCCTGATGTCAGAGGCGGGGATGGGAGCAAATTAACTTTTATATAGGGAGACCTATTGAGATTTACAAGCTACATAAAGGCGTCCCCCGGGGCTTAACTATCAATGGGATGTTAGCTTGTTCATTAAGTAGGTGTTCATACGACTTCTTCTCTAGTAAGTTGCTTTTGTTGTGAATTATGCTTTGTTATTAATAATTTAGATATGTAATTTGGATAGCTGTAGACAGTGGTTATTGTTCATAAACCAGATGGTATATTGGGCATTCCTTTGTGGTTTATTAATATATTCTAGCATTACTTAGATTACTTTATGATTGTTGTAAGTTTGTTTGTACCTTTTTTTTGATGAGGGTTTATATATTTTTTTCTTTCCTTTTATAGTTCTTTTATTCTTTTTTGCTGTGTTGATTTTGTGTATATTGAGCCCTTAAAGAGGTAAACTGATTTGGAATCTGGCGGCACCAATTCTTTCTCAGTGTTCAGGTTCTGTGACTTGAAAAAGACCCTGTCGGGTTCAAACACCTAGCTGCCCAGTTAGGAGGAATACCTATGTTTGATCCATTAAGTACAGTGCTTTTATGGCGATTTTTTTTTTTTGAGCGGTTGCATCTGAAGTCTCAATATATAAAGACTTATTTGCTGAGCTTCATATGAACTTTTCTATAACCGCAACTGAAGTCTGTTTTGATCCACTTGTGCTGTATACCCTATATCTCCTATCTAAGTCTATGGGGTTTGTTTACTAAACATGGAGAGGGAAAAATCTGGTGCAACTCTGCATAGAAACCAATCCGTTTCCAGGTTTTATTGGTGAAGCTTAACTGAACAAGCTGAAGTTAGAAGCTGATTGGCCACCATGCACAGCTGCACCAGATTCTGACTTCGCCAGTTTTGATAAATCTATCCCTACTAGAGTGGTTACAGAATTGTTTTTATGAATGATGTTTTTATTGCCACAGAGGTACTGATTGATACTGGCTAGCAATATTCATTTTTTTGGTGCAAGGGTATTTTGTGAATATCGGCACGGTATCTATTTTAGATTTCCTACTATTTTTGTTTTAGGATAACTTGTCTTTATTCTGAGGATGAGCAGACGGAGTTTAGTAGTCTGAGCTCCTGCTGAGAGACTTTGAAACTCTTGTGTAGCTCTATACATCTTCAAAGAAATGTTTTCTTTATTTTGGTCCCAGAGTTTGGATGTCCACTCATGAGAATGGGAAGCCGTGCTGTGCCTTGGAAAGAGAATCCAGGGTGCTTTGCCCTCTGATGTTTCATAGCTGCAGGAGAAGACACGCTTGGCACGCAAAGGGATAAATGCTGTTACCCTCTGGAAGGGGAGACTGTTCTAGAACTGCATGCTTAATATTCAGATTGCTTGCCAAAGTTTCATGGACTCGCTAAAACATGCTTTAGATTTGGGTACCCAAGGGCATGTGCTGATAAACTGGCTGATTTTTGGGGGTGATAAGTCAGCCCTTGGAAACGTGATGTTCAGTGTCAGTGTTCAGGCCACCTGTAAAGTGATATATACAGACTACAGTAGTACGGAATGTACGTAATGTACTACTAGCTATGTCTAAAATATTTAACTATTATTTAGGATAGTTTGACTTATGACAATTGCTGGAGCTAAAGGTTGGTGCCATTATTTACCTTCGTTGGTGCTTCCGTGAAGTTCAACAGCTAAACCTTAAAAAAAAAAAAGAAAGTACTTTCTATGTAAAACTTACAAATCTGTACCAATGCAGCTTAACCTCTTCTCAAACTTCTGCAGTCCTCCTATACACACAGTTTATGTAATTGAATTGCTAATGGCCCATCTTGCCTCTTTGCAGGCACTCATAAGGGGCAAAACATCCTTTATGCATCCCACCAATGACAGTAAAAAATATTAAGTGTGAGTAATATATTTATGAAATGTAAAGGTCCCACCAGACCCCTCTTTCTGATAAGTTTTGCTCAGTGTTGAACTTTTAAGAGGATATGAACTGTGAAAACTGTGCTGAAAAAAAGAACCGTTATTGAAGAGAACTAGACCTTATTACTTGGTAGAGGCAGGTTGTTTCCTTATGTCAGATCTTCCCTTCTGATGACTGGTGGGACAATATTCAAAAAGCATCAAGAGCGTTTCAGAAAGCACAGATCACCAGGAATAATTAAACTAGATTAGGTACAATGTTCTTTCCAGCAAACGGCACAGTAGTGAACTGACTACATCTCACTCCAAATCTTAAGAGACTAGCAGTCAGAAGTAAAGTAATTTCTCACTGCAGATATACAGCTCTGAAGCTCAAAGAACAGAAAGTACACTCCTATAATGTAGGAGGAATTCAAGACAAAAGTTAGATTTTCTAGGTTACTGCTTGTATTAATTTTAGCATTTTTTTTTTTTAGATGGCAAATATTCATTTTTAAAGTTGGGGGACACTTTAAATGTAGAGATACAGTCCCAACATTAATGTTCAGAGGGGCAGGCTCTCCAGGACATTGGGGGGGGGGGGGGGTAATGTGGCAAAACAAATGGTTCATATTAATGACAAATGGTTCATATTAATGCCGACATCCACAGACCTCCATTTCATCTTGCAAGTGTTGGCAGGTGGCGGGCTGCCTCATGTGGCTAAGCCAACCCCCAACGTTCACTGGCACTTTAGGCAATGTGACTCTTTGCCCAATGACTCTTCCTGATTGGTGGGTGGTGGACAGAGACCAACCCCATTTCCTCCCTCCTAGCTACATGGTTTCACTCCCTTACTCCAAGGGGTTCCAGACACTGGCCTCACCTTTCTCAGGCCCACAGTAGAACTCTCCCACTCTCTTCATAAAAGCATTATGACCCAATGAGGCACACCTCCGCTGATTGTTTAGTTAAAGTTCTTTTACTGGAAAACTGCAATTAATAACATGGCTCTTTTCAGGTTGCAGACCCCAACACAGTTCCAACACATTAGGAACATTTGGTCTGAGGCCCTGTCTGAGGTTGCTCGTATCCACTGAAAAACGGCACTCGCTCCCTGTAGCTCTGCTATTCTTCTCTGCTCAGGCTTAGCAGGGGAAGAACCAAGGGGTAAACCAAATCCAGAGGTCTTCCCCCTGGTCCTGGACATTCCTTCTCTCTTGGGTCTATGGTGAGGAATTCTGGGAGCACAGTTTCTAGATTTTGTTTTTTCTCCTTCCTCTTCAGTCTGACCCATCTCCCTCCCTGGTCCCGCCTAAACTGCAAACCTTCTCCCAGGGGAAGGAGGCACCTTAAAGGACATCTGCTGTACCACCTGCCTCCTCAGTGCTCCTCTCAATTTCCAGGAGCAAAAAAGAAAGCTGCATGCAATATACAGTTCACAGAGGTTTTGGTCCACACGGGGCTATGGACTTTCCTGTGACAGCGCTGTCTGGCCCAGTACTGTCACATGTTCTGCCACACCCACATCTTCTGGTTATGAATGGCACTGAATGGAATACCTGGGGAAAGAAGGGAAGATAAGTGTACCAGTATGATGCTGGGGATGGGTGGTTAAAGCAAAACTGTCACTTTGCCTTTAATTGCAAAGCAAATGTTTGCTTTAAAATAAGTGTTAATCCAACGGAATGACATTTAGTTTGATATTGTGTACAGTTAAAGTTTAGTCTTCATTGGGAAAATGTGTGACAGGGTGACAACAGAGAAAAGCAGTTGGAAGAAAAGGACAGAGGGTTGTTTCCCTATAAAGAAGGGCCTGGAAAGGAAACCCATGGCAGGCTCACCAGGTGATCTAAATAAAGCTGCAGATTTAAAAATACTGAAATGTATTTTATAAACAAAGTCTTCTATTGTATTTTATTGACCGGGTGTGCAGTCTGAACATTCAGTCCTGTTGTGACTGGTTCTCTTGAGCCACTGATAATACATAATTCATTTATGTAATTAAAGATGTCAGCTTGTCCCCAGATGAACATCATCTAAATGCCGTATGTAGAGCCACTGATCTTTCTGTATCTGCACTATACATAATTTTTCTTTTAAAACCACAGATGAAGCCTAATCTTATTGACTGTGATGTTGATGTGTTATATGCAGTGTAACATATGCTGGGAAACCAGCCTGCTAAAAATTATTTATAGTCTGTAAGCTCTCTGGAGAGTCTGAGGTTCTAGTTCACGATGAAAGAAACATATTGATGGAGACAGGGCAATATTTTTGAAAAATAAGGCTCATTTAGCGAGGTAAAGAACAGCGACGCATAGGAAGACATTAAAATTAATATGTGAGGTCTGGTTTCTATTGGTTATTGCATCTTGTAGTTTCATTGTACCCCCTTCTTCCTTTTTTTGGAGGGCTTTGTTTTAAGGCAAGTCCTTCATAATGTGCTAGCATGTGATGCACACTAGCACATTATGACATTACCTTGCAGGGAATTTTGTAATTTTTTTTTTTTAGCTGCTGTTTACTACCGTTTTAATTATGGCCGAGCACTTACAATATAATGTACATACAGCAAAGTCTTGCATAATCTACAACTCTCCCCCTATTTCCCTTATTTATCTGACTTCCTATTTGCTAATACAATAGTACATCACCTGAACATAGTAGCGTAATTGCCTAATGAGGTTACATTCTCATTTTGTAATAATTCTTCTTCTTAGAAAGTGATCCCCTTCTTCTCAGTGCTCTTGTCTGATATGACTTATATGGTGAGACATCACACAGTATGCAGATCATAAATTTTACATAAAAAATACATAAATACAAATTTGTGCAGAATAGAAAAAAAAGAAAAAGAAAAAGAGAAATAAAAGTAAAAGCCCGCCAGAGTGTGTAACCCAACACCACGCAGTGAGGTAAGTCCTTCAATGGATTTAGGATCAACCCAATCTCCCCAACTCTTCCCAGCGCTGGGATCGCCACAGAACGGAGGCTTGGAATGCATGCCAGCCAATGGAGGCGGTGCAGTGACTAAAATCCATTATAGGCTGTATATACTGGTGCCAGTAATATAGGCACCTTATAATATGAGTGCTTGTTTTACTTTTTTATGTGAAATACCTTAAATACTACATTTAGATGCTTTTGAAGGATGTTCCCTTCTTCATTATGGAGTATGCCATATTAAGCTGATCATTTGAAGAAACACATGGAATTCACTCCTTGACTTGGAGATTGGGTTGATCCCACATCCATTGAAGGACTTGCATCATTCTGTGGTGTTGGGTTATCATTCTGTGGTGTTGGGTTATCATTCTGTGGTGTTGGGTTATACACTCTGGCTGACTTTTATTTCTCTGGCAGCATCAAACACGCATTTTTTTTGAAGCAGTCCACAGCATACTGGTCATAATATAGCACTGTACAGTGCACTGTCCAGGAATTATTTAATATTCTGGTGTCATCCAGTTGTACAATAATAGTAGCATGTCTGTTACCTTTTCCATTGGTAACACAGTTTCTCAGCTCCACCTTTTTTCCTTGAGTTGCTCATATTGGTGCTGTTGTAATGGTGGGCAATAATGAATGACAAATGGCCAACACATAATTAAAACACTCAGGTTATGTGATGTATCATGAGCCCACTATATCTCATCAACCTTTTTGCATCATTTAGATAAAGAGTGAATTTTCCTGTGTCTTCTACTGACATGCTATTCTTATTTCCACATGGGAAAGAATGAGTCATACCGTTCTTCAAAAGGAAGTACCAGACGCGTGTTAAGTGCATACTATTCTACACACCGTGTTTGACCTGATTGTAGAGGATGTCACAACATCTCAATTTGAAGTTTAGATTGTCATCAAAGATATAACAGAGCTTCAGAGATGCTTCTTCCACTACCTTCTAACTGCAATGGTATCCATTTTAGATGAAGAACTTTTATAATGCATGATTTAGAATCTAGTGGAGCCCATGGAGCAGGATTCTTCTGCTAGGAGTGTTTTACATGGTTCCAGGCAATGGGGATTGTCGGCATTGTATTTCATAACTGAAATGTACATGTGTCGCACATAATTCAATTACGGTTAGGCTCATCACATGCAGAAGATCCACAAGATGAAAAGCTGCTTTATGACTAACCACATACTGTACATAAGACAGTGACCACCAGGCTTGTGGCTGATTATTTGCCTTTGTGATTTTGCATGAATAATATTCGTTGCTTAATCATGAACACATTTCTGAACTGAGAAAACCATACAGTATGTTTTCAAAATGTACATGTGAATCTGAAAGCTGCATTAGGTAGATGACCACTTGTATCTTTCTGGAAGCGAAGTCCCCTCCCATCTGGAACACCCCCTCGAGTGCATCCATTTCCTGGCAGTGGAAAGTTTGCTGATCTCATGCACTCAACCCACAATGCATTGCACAGTCAGGACTGCCGATATAGGAGGTACTAACGGTCTTCCTGTAGGGGGGCCTGGACACACAAGGTGGCCTAGAAAGAAGGGGAATCGTATTTGGGCAGGACAGGGAAGGGAATTGGTGAGGTGGGGGGGCAATTACAAGAACGATGCCCTATGTGGGCTCTCTGCAGCAGCTGAAAGCCAGTTTCTCCCAATCTCCCTCCCACCAGCTTTGAGCTGCTGCAGTGAGAGATGCACATGGCATCATTCCTGTAATTGCCACCCCATCACACTGATCGCCCTCCCTGTCCTGTCCACATCTGATTTCCAGTGCTGTGTCATACCCCCCCCCCCCCCCCCCCCATAGTGCTGGGCTTTCCCCTGCCGATGGCTACTGCAGGCAAACGGGGGTGTTCAAGATAGAGATCGGAGAAGGGGCCAGTAAATATGTAATTTACCAGCCCCTCCTTTTAGTGAAAGAGTGAGTGATACTGAGCAGTATCGATCGCTCCTGTGTCCATTCATAACCGAAGCATAGTACACTGTGTTTACTGTGCTTCCATTTATGAATGAACAGGAATCTTTTTCTCCTGTTCATCAATATTCAGTGCAGCTGAGGCTGCAGAGGAAGGAATTGAAGAAGCTGTGTCCTCAATTAATTTCTCTATTTCAAAGGTGAGATGTCAGGGGTCTGTTTAGACCCCTGATATTTTACCCAAGCCCCCCCCCCCCCCAACAGCATTGTAAAATAATTGTAAAAAACGTTTAAAAAAATAAAGTTGTAAAAAATAATTTTTAAAAATTGTGAAAAATCATTAACAAACTGTAAGGGCTCATTCGTATGGGTCCTCTGGACCATACAGTGTTTGTGCGCCTGGAGCCTTCTGTTAATCTATGAGGATGCAGCGGCTTATGAGCACAGACACACAATTTGATAAATGTGTAGGTGTGGATAAGTGGCCTCAAATACACACTGTCAGTGTTTGGGGGGGCCATACCCCTGCATCCACACGCCTGTCAAATTAGGACCTGCGACTGTGTTTGTACAGCTGCTGTGTCCCTAAAGCTTTGCTATAAGGCTGTCTGCACACAGCAATAGCCGCACAAGATTCACACTGTACAGGTCACTGCACCTATGTGAATGAGCCCCATGGCCTCAGTTACATACAGATCTTTGATCAGTTTTATCTTTTAGATTTAGAAGGTTATAAGGGTAGGGCGGTGGTTGTTTGCCATGTCTGGGCAACATGAGAGTCCTACCCCAGGGTATGTTCTTATGGGCTATGACAGGTACCTTGTACAGGGTCTCTCTTTCTACTTCACACACACATAGGGTACCTTTTTGCTTTTGTGCAGTTTTCACCCTGGCACAAGGTTGAGGTTGCTGTCAGGGAATACTTGACCTTAAGGCGGGCCTCTACTCTTAGAGATGAACTTACACCATGTACACTTGTAAAACAATTGTTCTTCAGTTACTCTTGGGTCCCAGTGTAAATGTCCATCTTCCCACTGTAGCTTGCAATTAGGTGGCCCGTGCGAAAGCCTGACCACAGCCACCTGTCCAGCGTATCCTACCACCGATCCCGGTAGCAGCATGGAATCCCTCTGTGCATATAGCATGGGCTGCAATGTGCCCTTGAATTTAATGCTTGAACTTCCATACCTCTGTACAGGATGGGGTACATCTGCAATGCAGTTGCTGTGGGAGATGGAATGCTGCGTTAAGGGAGTGACAACAACATCTCCCTCGCAGCAAGAGGCAATTCCACCTATAACCGGTACATGTTTATGACAGTCTGCTTGATGACTGTACCTTCATTGCTCATGTCAACCAGGGGCGGACTGACCATTTGGAAACTCGGGCACTGCCCGAGGGCCCGGGGTCAGTAGGGGGCCCCATGAGATGCCTCTGGTACCTTTTTCATAGGCTTTTTTGAGCTTGGACAAGGACACAGGGGCCCCATGATCCCCTATTGCCCGGGGGCCCCATGAGTTGTCAGTCCGCCCCTGATGGCAACCATATGTATAACTTGCACTAGAATGACTGACTCTTAATGTTCTGACCATGTGCTAGCTATCCAAGCTGTAGACTTGGTGCAAAGCTGTCTTCGGGACAAACCCCCAAGTTCTGATGACTTTACATCCAGGTAGTAGGGAGAGACATTCTTGTACTCCTCCCAGGTACAGCTCTCCAGTCCTTTCCCTTACGGGGTTCTTTCTCTTGCTGTTAGCTCTCCTCAGGGACCCCCTAACCCTCCCTTTAGGGGCAGCACCTATCTAATTTCAACCAGCTTACATTGAATTTTGTTATTTATGTTTTGTGTCTGCTAATAATGATTTTAGTGTATTTTTATTATTGTTTTAATATTTTTGGGGGGGGTGGGGCTGTCAGGTAGGCTGTTTGGGGCCCCGTGATGTCTAACTGCAGCCCTGTGCTCAGTGCCTATTTACCGGCTTTGGCATTGTTCTCTATGGAACCAGGAGCACTTTTCTGGATATATAAATAGTAATTTTCTTACAGTCACAATTTGCAAAACGCTCTTCATGAGGCTGCAGGGATGCTGGATATTGCTGTTGGAGAAGCTGACTGCTTATAGCATCAGTGCAGCCCTAAGCATGTGCAGTCAGATTGCCACAGATTTACTTTAAAAGACACTTATACTAAAAGCAATACAGATGATGCAATTGCTGACCTCCTGTTGAAGATGCTAGTTATATGGCTGTCTCAACATCATAATTACATTCTTTAAAGGAGAAGTATAGCCAAAGCTCATTTGGCGTATTTCTCCTGTGGATCACAGGAGCGCAGTTCTTTCTGCATTCCTGTGACCCGTTTTCAGCTGACAGCGGGGAAAGTTCCCAACTTCAAAGTTAGGATCCACCCCAGAGTCCGGAGCGGCACCTGGCTCAGCCTCTCAGCGAGCCTGAGCCAGCCACTTCCTCCCCCTCCACAGCCCAAAGCTCCAGTGAGCGCTGGGGGTGGCTGAGCAGACAGTCGTGATCGACAGTCGCTGCTCTCTGCTCAGAGTGACTGTGAGAACTCTGTGATCAGCGGTCATGTGTAAAGCACTGCACAAACTGTTGGCGCTATATAAATCCTGAATAGTAACAATATTGTGCAGGCAGATTGTAATGTGCCGCTAGCTTTTGCTGGGCTAAAGAACTCTGTTTCCCTCCTGACTCAACATGATGGATGCAGAATCTGTATGTCTATACTGTGTTTGTTTTTTGCAGCATGCAGGACATGAATAGGAGGGGGTTGTTTGATGATTTTTGGGTTTCAAGCCCTACTAAATCAAACTCTTTTCACTTACCTAAGTATGCAAGGGGGCTTGTGTGTAATATAGAAGTTGCAGAGCTACGAACAACCTTCTGAGTCTGCATTACATATCATTCAGCCTTCAGGTCACGCAACATTGTAGGAAATATGATTCTTTTGATACTCTTCAATGGCATATTACATTGCTTTGGATTCCTGTTTGCTATGAAAGATTGCATTTGTTAATGTTAGTCCACAAGAAAGCCTTAGGGCCTTTGTTGAGGGACATTTGTTCACGTAAAACTGGTTTTGGATTACCATACAAGCCTAAGAGAATGCAAAATCTATTTGAAGCAGGCCAAATGCTGGTTAGAAGGAGGTCAGATGCACTTGTTACTGAATTCTGAATTGGCAAACTGGTGTAAAACTGATACCGTCGGGAAAAGTCCAAAGTCAGTCAATACACACCCCTATTATAGTAAGTAGCACATGATGCCTACTGTGTAAAGCTCTTTCCTAAAGGTGGTGAGTGGACATCCCCATAAATGTAGTGAGCTGGCTAGAAGGGTGTCTTCATTGAAGGTGGTGGGCTGGCAGAAGATGGTAGAATGACTGACACAGGCTCGAAGTCTTTTGGGTTTGTGTCAATGGCATCAGTTTGCAACGCTTCTGAGACAATTCAGTATTAATTTGCAGATGCGTCTGACCTACAGTTGACCACCTCCTGACCAGCATTTGACCTGTCAAGTGGGTTTTTCATCCTCATAGACGTATATAAAAATGAGAAACCTGTGTGGTGTGATCAAATTCCCATCTGCACATGCCCTAAAGAGGTTGATTGAAGGTGGTGGGCAGGCATAAGGGGACTCTAGAAGGGCTGCTGGAGACGTAAGCCTAAAAATGCCATTTGAAGATGTTGGGTAAGTGAAGGCACAAATGGCACTGAAGATGGTACAGAAGAAGGTGGTTGGTATGCCTCTTATAAGAAGAAACATATATAATGAGTGCATATGTTTGTCTTTAGAGCAGAACAAAAATGCAGTTTTTTTTTCCTTTCATTGTTATGGGTAACAGCCGGACAGCCTGTCACCCTTCGGGCTTTTATCTCATAGTTGAACTTTATTCCTGTTGCAGTATTCTCCTAATAATCTTATCTGTACATCAGATGAGCAATGTGACCACATGCTAAATGTGATCCTCCGGGAGCTGCCCTGTTACCCAAGAGTGTAAATGTCACACCTGTTATACTTTTATACCCTGTAAATAGAAAAATTTTCTATCAGTTCTGTCGGGTCAACCAGGTGAACCTGATGCTCTCACTTTGAACACGTACAGTATGTATGAAATGATACAATTCAAACCATTCTGTACTGTATATATTGCTTCACTTACATTGGTGTCCCTCTTGCCTCTTAGGTTGAACCCACCAATACTTTTTGCCCTGTATAACATTACTTTTTCTAGAGCAAAATCTAGCAAACAGCTATAACTTTGAGGTAGGATGAATTAGAACAATATTTTGCACCACACCAGCACCCCTCCATTTTGTCATCTCAATTGTTTCCAGTTTTTGGCAACTGTGACATGGATATAAGGCTGGTGACTTGAATGCATCGTAAAGTGGATCTATGTAACTGAAGAATCTGTGATGGTGATCTGTTTTTCTTTTTTTTGGTAAAACCTTGGCTTGTTTGAGAGAAAAAAAAATGAGGAAAATGTTTTGTGTTGCTCACAGCAACCTGCAAGTTCCCTGCTGGCATTTTTCTAGTGGTTGATCTTTTTATCACCAGTTTTTCTAAGCTCCAGATTTTAGGTTGCTCACTTTTTTTTTTTTTTTTCGAAACAGAGAAATACGTTAGAGGGCAGATAAATGATTTTATTAGGCAGTGTTTATGTGCCAAAGGGAGTATTTTATTTCCAGAGCTCTTAGTTTTATTGCAGCAATTACAGCACAATATCATAAAACTGGGAGTATCACAGCCTCATTAGTATGTAATTGTCAACATGCAGCAGGGAAAACAGTCAATTGGAATTCAGATATATTTGCAAGGAGATTGAGTCAGCTTTTCTGACAATATATGAGATTGGCAAAAAAAAAGGATTCAGAGAAAGTCTGTGACCAACCACCAGACCAAGTGTCAATTTATGCGTTCAATTTCCCGTTTTCTTTGCTCTCCCACTACTACATTTGGCCAAATGAGTTAGGAGAGAAAGCCATGTGTAGGTGCCCATTTGGGACTTAAAGTTTACACACTACTGAGCACACTTTACCCACCCCCATGTGACAACTTGGGGTTCCTGAGTTGTCAGTCACCAAGCCCCAGTGTTGTCCTGTAGAAGTAAGTGGAGAGGCCCATACACCCCCATCTGGAAGTATTAGGCATGTCACTGTCTTCCTTGGGCAAATGGAGCAGTGAAAGTAAAAGTAGCCCAGCCAATCCACATCCCCCCCCCCCCCCAGTTGTATGATTTCTATAATGAACTAACACATTCTGTAAGCAAGTTTTCTGAATTTAAACCCTTTTCTTAAAGTAAGCCTTTCCTTAGAAAACATGTTTAGCAATGATATTAACAGTTGAAACCCAGAGAAGCCCAGACAGAGAAGCGTGATTTATCACTCCAGAGAACACGTCTCCACTGCTCTAGAGTCCAGTGGCGGCGTGCTTCACACCACTGCATCAGACGCTTTGCATTGCACTTGGTGATGTAAGGCTTGCTGCTCGGCCATGGGAACCCATTCCACAAAGCTCTCTACGCACTGTTGTTGTGCTAATCTGAAGGCCACACCAAGTTTGGAGGTATTTAGCTATTGACTCTGCAGACATTTGATGACTTCTGTGCACTTCAGCATGCACTGACCCCGCTCTGTCATTTTACGTGGCCTACCACTTGGTGGCTGAGTTGCTGTTGTTCCCAGTTGCTTCCACTTTGTTATAATCCCACTAACAGTTGACCGTGGAATATTTAGTAGCCAGGACATGTGACGGATGGACTTATTGCACAGGTGACAACCTATCACGGGACCACGCTTGGAGTCACTGAGCTCCTGAGGGCGACCCATTCTTTCACAAATATTTGTAGAAGCAGTCTGCATGCCTAGGTGATGATTGTATACACCTGTGGCCATGGAGATGATTGGAACACCTGAATCCAATGATTGGAGGGCTGGACCAATACTTTTCGCAATATAGTGTAAGTTAATTTCTGAACTTATTTGTTTTGGTTTCTTTGTATGGATTGCATGGGTTATTACCGACGTGAAAATTTCATGTCAATAGCACCTTTTAGAAATATATTTATTGATAAAAATGGTGACGAGTTCAATACTTATTTTATCTGCTGTGTGTGTATATATATATATATATGTATTTTTTTTTTTTTTCATTTGTAAAAATTAATTTTTATTTAAATTCACAAGCTCTAGGCTCTAGAATGCAGCTCCTTTGGGAAAGTTTTAGTTTGCTTACTAATTATAGAGCAATTTTCTACTGCTGCCTGCCAGCAACACATTCTTTATCTGTGTGTACATCATAAAACAGCAGGGTTCTCTGAAAGAGGACATGGACACAACATTTTATTTTTAACGGCTGCCTTGCTAATCATTTTTGCAAAGTCATGCCACATCTGTTGAAATCCACCTTGTCATATGTGCTTAAGCGCTGAGATAGCACAAAACGCATTCATTTTTTTTAGCCCCCCCAGTGTCTGTACATTTGTTGGAAGTTGCTTTTACATCATTTTTCAATAAAGATGAAGATTATTTGAGTGCAGCTATTCTAATTGTCTGTTCTACCTTGACCCAGCATAGTTTCTCTCCTTCTTTCCTCCCTCTCTCATGGTCTCTATCATTTGTTTCTCTGTTTCCTTCTCTCTTGGTTGTCTCTCATTCCTTCTCTCCCCCTCTCATCTCTCACTCCTTCTCTCTTTCCTTATCTTGCTTTGTCTCTTTTTTTTATTTCTATCTGTTTCTTTTTCGCACTCTCTCTTTTCTCTTTTTTCCTTCTCTTTCCTTTTTGTGTCACACCCTCTTTCTTTTTCGCTCTTTCCTTCTCGCTCTCTCTTTTTCCTTCTCTCTCTTTCCTTCTTTCTCTTTTCCCCCCCTCTCTCATTTCCTTCTCTCTTTCTTTTCCTTCTCTCTTTCTTTTCCTTCTCTCTCTCTCCCTTTTCCTTCTCTCTCTCTCCCTTTTCCTTCTCTCTCTCTCCCTTTTCCTTCTCTCTCTCTCCCTTTTCCTTCTCTCTCTCGTTTTCCTCTCTCTCTCGTTTTCCTCTCTCTCTCGTTTTTCTCTCTCTCTCGTTTCTCTCTCTCTCTCTCTCTCTCTCTCTCTCTCCTCTCCCTCCCCCCCTCTCTTTCCTTCTCTCTCTCTCTTTCCTTCTCTTTCCCTTTCCTTCTTTTTCCTTCTCTCTCTCTCTCTTTCCTTCTCTTTCCTTCTCTCTCTCTCTCGTTCCTTCTCTCTCTCTCTCGTTCCTTCTCTCTCTCTCTCGTTCCTTCTCTCTCTCTCTCTCGTTCCTTCTCTCTTCTCTCTCGTTCCTTCTCTCTTCTCTCTCGTTCCTTCTCTCTTCTCTCTCGTTCCTTCTCTCTTCCCTCTCTTTTCCTTCTCTCCCCCTCTCTTTTCCTTCTCTCTCCCCTCTCTTTTCCTTCTCTCTCCCCTCTCTTTTCCTTCTCTCTCTCTCCTCTCTCTTTTCCTTCTCTCTCTCTCCTCTCTCTTTTCCTTCTCTCTCTCTCCTCTCTCTTTTCCTTCTCTCTCTCTCTCCTCTCTCTTTTCCTTCTCTCTCTCTCTCCTCTCTCTTTTCCTTCTCTCTCTCTCTCCTCTCTCTTTTCCTTCTCTCTCACATCTCCCCCCACTCGCTCTATCTCTCTCCCTTCTCTCTCTTTTCCTTTCTTCCTTCTCTCTCCTCTCTCCCCCTCTCTCCTTCACTCATTCTCTGTCATTCTCTTTCCTTCCTTACCCCTTCTCTCTCACACTTTCCTTTTCTTGTTTTCTCTCCCTGCTCCACATATTATATTAAACTCATATTTGAGGGAAATGTAGTTGACAATTGCAGTTATGATGGTTCCCAGATAGAATTTCATTCAATGAGTTTAGTATTTATGCTGGAAGTACTTTTTAAGTAGTAAGTAGATGGCTCACTTCCACGCATCCCCATAAATGTTTCTTAAACTCATTTAGCTCGGTTTGAGTCTAGCTACAGCTAGTTCTTATAACTTTGGCCATATATCATTCACAATCATCACATTTAATGTAGCATTTCCTGAAGCTTATTTTCTAAGCCAGAACATGGAAAGTTATTAATTCTGCTATAAGTGCCTGGCTCTGTGTCTGATGCTGGAATTTCTTGGGCTGAGGAGACAGAAAATAGTGAATGAAAGTAGATGCCATTTAATTTCCATAAGAATTATCGGAACTGTATAGGATGTCCTGTGCCTGTTCCCATAATGATTAGTTTGAAGTGGCGTTAATACTCCAAAAAATGGCGAATCTCTGTACTTGTGTTTTTGCACTGTGCTGCATGGCTAGCAAACACTGATGTGACCCTGTATTATCTTTTTTTTTATATATATTTTCCGGCTTGGGCAATAAATGTTTACGGTTTCTGCAATCTCTTGCTTAAAGAGCTAACATTTGCGTTTTTTAGCAGTCAATAGTAAGCTGCTGTGTGGAGATCTGTTCATGAAAACCTGTCTTGTCTCCCGTTTATATTGTAAAGCGCTGAGAAAACTGTTGGCGCTATATAAATCCTGTGTAGTAATAATAATAATAACAATAATGAAAAATTGTCCACCCCCCCCCTCCAAATCTGAATATTACAGATGATTTTTTTTTTTATGAACTTTGTATTCAGTGTGCTTCTGTCTTCCACCTCTCCTTCATTTTCCTGCAGCACCTCCAATATTGCGTCTCTACACCTTCCCCAATCCCCCACCCTTCGAAATGTGCACCTCCAACGTTCCTTCTACTGTATCTCCCCTCCTTTTCTAGCTCACCCTGCATTGCGTCCTTCCAGCATCTCCCGTATACTGTGTCTCTCCTGCCCTTCCACCACCCTCAACTCCACTACTGCATCTCTCCTCCCCCTCCAGTGTTCCTACCCCAAGCTATAGAAACTGAGAGATGAATTTGCAAGTCAATGGAGACATAACCAGAAACCTCCAAATCATATCTCTGTACCACAACCTGCAAGACTGGATTAAACGTGGTCATGGCTTTCAACTGCGGCGACACCTTGGAGCAAATTGCATCATCTTGTTAAGTAAAGATACGTTATCTTCCTGAATAGATTTCTGAATGTTATATATTCTTACAGGTGCTGAAATGCAAAGTTTTTAGCTCATGGGCACTGCTCCCCAGGAAATGGCAACTGAATAGGCATGTACCAGGAAAATGATGTGACAGGAGCTGTGCTGTCAATTAGCATTATGTAATAGATGGATACATAAGCAGCAGTTCAAGCCCTTGTTTAAGATGGATGTGCTGCTATTCCTCATCACCTCAACTTTGATCTACCCATGTGCAAATGTATCTTAATGATAGTTCCTATGATAACTAGATCTCTGGCATATGCATACGGTATGATGTTATAGTCTTATCTCCATTATCTATAACATGGATTAGGTGTATAACAGAATGCTTGTTTGTTACTCTGCTTGTATCACTTTATCATTCAAAATATAAACTTAGAGTAACCCCCCCACCCCCCCAATCCTTGTATACAATCAAGGCAGCATAGCACTAAGATATTGTGAGAACCAGTATATCATCAGTTCAGGGAAGTTCCAGTATTTGTACTTGTCATGTGCTGGTATGCTCAGCCAATGCAGTCTTCTTCAGATAGGGAAACCTTTTTGAAAAATGCAAACAAAAGTGTGCAAAGAACCCAAGTGGTCAGGCTGAGGATGTGTATCAAAAAATATACTTCTGCGTTTGAGTGTGGTGCCATAGGACTCGATGAACTCTCTGCTTGGCTGGCATACAGGTGTTGTGCAAAACTTCTTGCTGCCCCCTCAGGACTATGGGTATCCTTTCATATGCTAGAAGGCAATAGCAAAGAGGGTGCCCCGACCTAGTGCATTACCATAACACAATTTTTATTAAGTACACACTGCTCAAAAAAATTAAAAGAACACTTTGAAAACACATCAGATCTCAATGGGGATAAATATCATGCTGGATATCTATACTGATATGGACTGGGTAATGTGTCAGGAACGTGAGGATGCCCCATTGTTTGGAAATTAAAATTATTAACCTACAGAGGACCGAATTCAAAGATACCCCAAAAATAAAAGGGAAAAATAATGTAGCAGGCTAGTTCATTTTCCTGAAATTTCAGTGCAGCAACTCAAAATGGTACTCAGTAGTTTGTATGGCCCCCACATGCTTGTATGCATGCCTGACAACGTCGGGGCATGCTCCTAATGAGATGATGGATGGTGTCCTGGATTTTTTTCTCCCAGATCTGGACCAGGGCATAACCGAGCTCCTGGTCAGTCTGAGGTGCAACCTGGCATATCTACAACTAAAAAGAACTGTCACTGACTCTGTCACCTTCACTAATACAGGTCTAGTTCAAAGTTCCTGTGCTGAGAGCTGTAAAAACCATGATTATAATTTGATAAAATGATGAAACTTACCCTATAGGGAAACAAGAAGGGCACATAAAGGGGGCAAGCAACCCTTAAGGGAGGGGACTGAGCCATGACAAGAGAAGGCTATGCAGTTACAACATATGTGAGGCAGGGCATGGACCCCATGAGTGATGGTTAAAATACCTTTTCAAACTGCGGGCTAATGCTGAACTACTGAATGTATTTCAATTTCTTCATTCAACCCTTTTAGGGGCAAGAGACCGCAAGGTGAATATCCAATAAACCTCTCACCTGCAAAGCTTCTGGTGTCTCCTGCCACTGGCCAGATAATTGGCAATCGCCTCTATTCCAAAAACCTTCAGCCCTTCTATACTCCAATTATGTGCATCCAGAAAGTGTTGAAGGACAGAGTACTTTTCTTTGCTATTTATTGATACTGCTTTTAGTTCCCTTTTTCTTACCCTCAAGGCACACAAAGTGTGGCCAACAAATAGGAGACCACAGGGACAAATCAGGCCTTATATTACATAAGGAGTTGCACAGTTAATAAACTGATATGATGTATGTTACCATCTGTCCCTGTTACTTCTTCATGTGAGCTCAAGTGCTACAATTTGTTGTGCCACACTTTTATAACTGCCTTTCTGGTTAAAGATACTGGTCAATTGGCTGCTCATTCCACTCATCTTACATTTAATCAATCTACTGGATGCTATTATACTATACTAAGGTCCCTATGTCCAAGACAAGAATGAGATGGGAGGGCAGGCTATCTTTTAATACAGGGTCTTGTTTCAGGATCTTCCAAATTTTCTAGAAAATTGTTTTGTATCACTGGATCCTTGTTATACCTCGTACAAAATCTCACCTGTCCCGATTGTGTATTGCTCAGACCTTCTAAACTGGGGATATGTTTTGGGATTTCCTTTTTATAAAGTGCCCAATATTTATGATTGCCATCTTCCTCA
Source organism: Staurois parvus (assembly GCF_062004578.1). Lineage (NCBI taxonomy): Eukaryota > Metazoa > Chordata > Amphibia > Anura > Ranidae > Staurois > Staurois parvus. Next base: position 1,388,847 of record NW_028318883.1, read on the forward strand.
TATCCCTTTTCTTTGAACTTTCTTTTCAAAACCAGTCTTCTCTGGGTGTTAAAGTGTGCTTAAGCCTCTAGAACTGGCCAAAGGGAACTTTTTTTAATCCACCTAGGATGATGGTGACACATGGATGTGTAAGTATGAATTAGCCTCACTAGGTTTGAAATGGGTTTGGAATAAATTTTCCCATCACTATCAACTCTCAATTCTAGGTCTAGAAATATCAGACATGTCTCATCCAACATGTGGGTAAATGAAATCCCATATGGATTACCTGCACGGTGGGCTAAAAAGCCCCGTAGCTCTTCTTTGTTATCATTCCAGATGATTATAATATCGTCTATATAATGTGCATAGAGGACTAGGTTTGCCCAAAAGGATTATTGATCCAGATGTATTGGCGTTCCTATAAAAAGATTTGCATAGCTCGGGGTGAACCTGGCCCCCATAGCTGTTCCCTTCACCTGTCTGTAATATTTGCCCATAACCATAAAATAGTTATGCATTAGTGTAAATTTGATACTATCATATAAAAACTGGCCTTGCCCCGTCTGGCCTTTACTCTTCCAGTGATGTAATGGAAGAGTAATAAAGCCTGCCCTTCTTCTAGTAAATGGAAAGCAACACAGCACACACCAAGTGATTCCCATCAACAAATAAAGAGTTGGAACCGAATGATGTTTTCAAAGCAGAATAAACACATTCATCCATAAACAGTTAGTTAATGTCTGTGCTCAGCGACCTTACCTTGCTATCCCTCAGGGATGCACATTGGCTGTCTGGTTTCCCTGACACTTGTTGGCGTGATTTAGTTGCTTTCTAAGATCTCCTATGACAAGCTGATAAATTGACTTAATGGGTCCGGACTAAGATTGGCAGCTTTCTTAATTGAGTACAGATATTGTGTCAAGTCTGCTTCATACATCAGACACGTCTTAACACCTCAGGTCTAGTGAAACATACTTGGCCAACAATATGCAAGAAGTTGGGACTTGCCTGGAATGGTGGTGTCTGTGTGTGTGTGTGTGTGTGTGTGTATAAAATATATATACATTTACTTTCTCAGTACAGCTTCTTTATTTCATTTATAATATACGAAATTACTCTGCTACTTGAAACTGCTTATTGTATCAAATCCACTACAATAAAGATTCAAAATGTAAAATTGGTGGGGTCCATGTTTAAAGTGTTTCTGCTTGCTCGCCTAAATGATGGCCCTGCTTTCTGGTTCTTGGATGGCACCTTCCCTTTCAGGGTCTTATGGAGCCACCCATGCATGCGTGTTCCCAGCCAGCTGTGAGTTACTGTGCTGTGTGCATCCATAAAAGCACACAGCCCCACAGCAAGCCACTGCCCTCTTTCTCCCACCTTGAGAGACAGGGGCTTGTGCCTCTGCTGTTACCTTATCACTGATTCTCAGTTTGCACACGTCCTGACAGGTTAGCTTTACTGAGGGACCCAGAGTCCCTTTTTGATTAAAAAAGGAAAAATGAAAAGTTTGTGGCCCTATATAAATTAAACTATGTGCTGGGCAATGTTACCAAGGATGCTTTGGATCTATTATTTAACAAAGTTGAACACATTCAATACTATAAGCAGCCAGTGAACGTCACAGTATTACTTTAACTATGGCAGAATGCCACGGTACTAATTATTGGAACCCTGCTTGTAGTCCAACTCAGGAGTATGCAGGCAGGGGTAACAATGCAGCACATTTGCAGCAGCAGAACTATCAATCTTGGAAAGAAACCACCTGTGTGTTACTGATATGATTTAGGCCTCATTCACACAAGAGTGGGATGGATAGACTGCTGCATTTAGAGGCAGCTAATCGCTACCTCCAGATGCAGCAATATTCTGAGCTATGGCTGCATTCACACTGGATGATTGGCTTCAGCCAGTTTGTGTGTGACAAGAATCTGTCTATGAGCGTTTACAAACCAGTAGCGGCGGCCATTCCTTTGTACAAGTGGCCACACTGCTGCTGTCTCCATACACAGTGGGCATGCAGTTGTTCTCTACTGGCAAGACTCCACCAGCTGCTGTTGGTGGCCATCTTTGTAAATGAGGCCTTAAAGCTAAAATCCAGGCAGATAACAAGACACAAATGAATGCAGTTTTGTATAAATTAATAGTTGAGGTCATTTTCTTTTTCTCAAATGCAAACAGTGTAAGCACCTGCATTTAACTTGCTATCAGACTCGGAGAGGGAGAAGCAGAACAAGGCACCGACTACAGCTCTGCTCATGTGTTAAAAAGGAACATGTGACAGAGAGAAGAACTTTTCAGTCTGCTGATTATTTTCATTGTTTAGTGGCAGGCAGTGGAAGGCACAGGACGTTTAAACCTCCAGGCACAACAATTTTAATTTCAAATAACTTCTTCAATAGCCATAAGAGATAAATCCACATTGTGGGCATCATTGGGGGGGGGGGGGGGTTCAAAAAAGGTGTTGTAGACATCCTTTAGAATTCATTAGGGCGCAGCATTAAAAGTGTTTTTTCTTGCCCTCAATAATGTACCTGTCACAGACAAGTACATGAATTTGTTCTAATCTGCACTGGGGAAGGAGTGTGCACCATGCACTTCTCCTACCCCAGTGCACTCCCTCCCCAGCCACTGTGCCCATCAAACTGACTGATGCTTTGTCAGGAGGTTTTATACTATGGGTAAGTGGAGCCTGATGGGGAGCTGAGACACTAATTTTCCATCAGGTCTGCTCCTCTTTTGACTGACAAATATGCCCCCTGTTGTGTACTGTCACTCAAAAATGAAGTGGACCTAATGGGGAACTAGGCTCTCAGTTTCCCATCAGGCTCTGGCCACTGATGGACAAGTCATTTGCCAAATATGCCCGTTGCCTATATATGGATAATGGCATCAGTTGTATCCTCACAATTTGCCTACATTTAGCTTTTGGCCGCGGAATCGCCCAGTCGACAGCTAAATGAGGCACCATTCTGAAAGCTGTCACATACATCAGAGCTTCCCAGCTGGCATACTGGCGTGCCTCTGTACATCAGATGAGAGTTGGTCTTTTTTACTGCCAGTTTCCTAAACTGAGAACTGATGGTAATTCTTCAAGAAGTTATCACTTCCATGGTGATAGACTGAAGTTTGCACGCCAAGATTCAATAAGAATACACATGCCTCTTGCATTTTACGATATCTGCTAATCCTGGAGTTTACATTTTGTTTAAACAGTTTGGGACCAGAAACATTCTGCGTGTGTGTATACAGTTGTGCTCAAAAGTTTACATACCCTTGCAGAAATTGTGAAATTTTGGCATTGATATTGCAAATATGACTGATCATTATTATTATTATACAGTATTTATATAGCGCCAAAGGGTTTGCCACAGACGTGGGAGATTAACCTCTAATTGGCATTTTTACCCGTGTGTGTCACCTTGTGTGTCTGTACCAAGGCCAAACATTCCAGGGGAGGGAAACTTTCGATCATGGCCATTTGGGTGATTTCTGTTATCATTCTGATTTAAAAAGGAGCCAAACAACTATTTGATAATAAATGGCTTCATATGATCATCATCCTTCAATAAAAGAGCATTTTTTGGCATGATCAGTCATATTTCCATCAATGCCAAAATTTCACAATTTCTGCCAGGGTATGTATGCATATATATATTTGGCATGGTTAAATAAAGACCCCAGTCCATCCAGTTCAACCACAGTGTGTTTTTGTGTGTCTATGCCACTACCATTTTTTTATATCCCTGTACGTTGCATTCACTAAGAAACCCATCTAAAAGTTTTTTTTTTTTTGTTTGTTTTTTTTAATTATCTACACCGTCACTGACATCACCAACTGTGGAAGGGAGTTCCACATCCTTACCACTCTAAACCGTGAAGAACCCCTTACGCAGTTTAAGACTGAATCACTTCTAGTCCAACTTCATTGTGTGGCTGTATGTCTTCAGAGACATTTGGTTACATTTTTCATGTTGTTCTGTCCAAATACTGAGGCAGTTTATGTACATCTTTGTATTAGATATGAAACCTCATTTGACAAAGGTCAGAAAATATGTCAGATGGAGGAGAGTGACTTTCTCTCAAATATATAAAATAGATCAGGTAACTAAATAGAAGAGGTTTTGGACTGCTGAATTTGTTTTAAGTTCCAGCTATCCCTTTCAGTGCTAATGGTAATCATGACAAACAGGGTGAATCTCCCTAACAGGAGCTCGGGTGGCAAAAAAAAATCTGACCGGTGTTCTAATCCATCATCTCCACTCTAAAATGAAAGAAAACATTTTGTCTTTATTTATTCTTTAAGATTAACCTCATGTAAACCCGAACAGAGCAGCATACAGAATGGAAGAGGGAGGAGCTGTATTTTGAGCCAGTCAGGCTCTGCTTTAATGTACAGGGTCTGAGAGGAGGGTAGAAAAGAGTGCTACTGTGTGGTATGCTGTTGCTCCTGCATTGACCAGTCAACAGGCACGGAGTGTCCCAACCAGGAAGGGAAGAAGAATGACAGCCTTGAACCAATTTCCATATTTTTGTATAAGCGTTTTATTTGCCTTACACATAACAAATGTTCAGTACAGCAGCTGGATGAAACAATCCATACAGTACAATCCACAAAACCGTGTTGCACAGTCAGCTCTACAAAATAGCATAGCATATGTGTATAATTCCATAAAAAATTACATTTCTTTGTAGTCAGCTGGTTTTGCTTTGTACAGAATATATAAACAATATCCGTATTATCCCTGCTTGTATGGCATCAATATATGCATATGGTGTTTTGACATCAAATCAAAACTTTACAACAACAAAAAAAAAGAAAAATGGAAAACTAATAACATTTGGAGTGCATCATATTACTTCCATGTGTCCGTCAGAAAACCAGATCACATTTTCCCGGTCAGTAACAAACTTTACTATATATCCTAAATCCTAACGAAGGTATGTGACCCATTCCTGCTCTTGTTTTTGTTAATAACCCTGACGGTTGCCCCCTCTTATCTCCTAGAGCTCAGCCTTCCTGTAAGGTAACCCAAGAATCCACTCATCTAAACCATATTGTGTCAATTTTTGGGGGGACAATCCCTGGCTTCAGTGGATTATATAAACATGCCTAGATAGGTATTTAGGACTTCTGTCCTTAATTATTCTGTTAAATCTGGCAGAGACCCCATCCATCTATCTCTGGCACGTCCACTTTGGTTCTCCCCATTAAGCTCCAAGAACCCATAATATCGGGATGTTATTTTTTTGTATAATAATTTTGAGTGATCCGAAGATGAAAGAACCTGTTCTAACTGTGAGGTTTGCAGGGACACTCTCCCATTCCAAATTGTGCCCTCATCATATGTCTCAGTTGAAGATACTGAAAGGGCCAAGAGGCAGGTACCCCTCTTTCTAACTGTAACTCCCAGAAGAAAACAAAATTATTATCTCAATACAATTGATGAGTGTATTTAATACCATTTTGTTCCCATTGGTGATCCCCCTCTACATAAACTTTTTTAAAAGCCGGTTGAACCATACGGGGGCATTAGGTGACTGAGACAATAAAAGAATCCTCCACTACCTTAGAGGCCATACTAAAACTTTTCCAGCACAACAGCAGTAGTCACAACCCCTCTGTTCTGGGTATGGCTAGTCTATATAGGGAATTCAACAATACCTCGTATGAGGAAGCCATTGCTGCCTCTGTTGCTGTCACCTCATTGTTCAGAAAAGGAAACCTCTACCAATGTTGTAAGATCCTCAATGGAATTCTCAGAGGGAAAGACCTTCACAAGAAAGAGGCGAGTATTGAATCAATCATCTGAAATGTATTTTTGGTAAAGACTGGATCATTGGCCAGGATATATAAAATCTTGGGTAGAAATATAATTTTCAATAAATTTATCCTACCCAGAGGAAGGTCTTTCCGCCTCTGGAATCTTTTTTTTTTTTTTTTTTTTTTTTTTAACAGTTGTGGGAATCTTTTGATTTTTTTTTTTTTTTTTTTAAAGTCTGTATGACTGGTGATTAGATTATTAGAAATGTATGTAGGGAAGTGACACTGGATCACTATTCCTAAACATTTAAATCTCTGAGAGACCACCATAGGGCACACTTCAGGCAGGGTTGAGAGTCTACAGAAAATACAGTTGATTTGGCCCAGTTAATTCAAAAACCTGATTAGTCACTGAATTCTTTAATAACGGAAAAGGCATTTGTCAGAGAGGAGGTTGTGTCATTGAGAAATAGGAGCATATCAACCATGTACAGGGATGGGCGTACTTCTAGACTCCCTAGTTGCCATACCTGTAGTCTATCAGTGGTTGTATGTTTCTGTGCCAATGGCTCAATCGCAAGTGTGAATAACATTGGGAACAATGGGCATCCTTGACTGGTCCCTCTAGAAATTTGAATTGTATCAGAGAATATATCTTTTATTTGGAGCCTCACTACTGGGTCAGTAAAAAGTAGTTTAATCCAGGAAATGAATCTAGGCCCAAAGCCAAATTGCCTAAGTAAGGCATACAGGTAAGGCCATTCCACTAAGTTGGTTCTTAAAGATGGAGCTATTTGTGTTCCTGATTCCAACCTGACCGTGTGGGGAAAATATAGAAACACAGGGAGGGATCAAAGCTGGCCATATGCAGTTGGGACGAACTCTAATAGATTTCCCCATCCACCGAAGACAGAGCGGATGGATGAATCTCCCCCCCATGGCTGTTGTATTTTTACAGTTGGCCCTATCTGCTGTTGAAATACCTGGACAGAGGGTATATTAGAGTGGATGCAGGTGCTGTACAGCTGACAAGTTCCCCTCTACGCCTGGCTCCTTTGGTTTTTCAATTAATGTCTGGTCGAATGTCACTCGTGCATGACCAGCTTAACAAAGAGAAAATGCATCTTCTTTATTTGTGTAAATATTGGATCATCTTCCCTGCGCCAAATCAACTATGCCAAGTACCATGTGTAGTTGTGCCAGCTGCACCAAATCATTTAAAAGTTCTATGTGACCGTTTCTAATAACGTATGCCAAAATAAATAAGCATGTGTGCCAATGTTCTAAGTTAAAAATTTGTTCAAAAATGTACACCATTACCGTAGTGACATAAATGCTGTAGGAGCGAGGTGTGCGGACAGCGAGGAGCAGCACTTCAGGAGGGAGAGGAGAGGTGGATGTTTATGGACACACAGCGCACCACTATCATGCAACAAATGAATGAACTATTTTACATTTTGATATATTTAGAGCATAAAATGTTAAATAGGCGTGCATATAGGAAGTGGTAGACTTTCTCTTTTGGTCAATCTTACAGTTGACATCATTCTCACATATTGCAGAAAAAAGCATGAGGCCCCATAGGCTACTTTTCTTTTACTGAGACGGTCTTCTCTGAAATTACATTAACGTTTCAGTAGGTGGTAAGTATTTTTTTGTTTTGTTTTTTAATATGCAGACATTGGTTAGTGGAGTACAATAATTCCAGGATCACCCCCTGCTGGCTGAATAGCAGTCTGGACACACATCTGTACAATACTGCTTTTATTAGCTCCTGTATACTTCTCGTGCTGGAGATCTAGTTACAGGACCGTGGCCATCATTTTCATGTGCATTGTGATCCACAGCCCTGTGTTTTACAACCGCAGCAGAAGCTGCTTTATCCAACACTTCCTATGTGTGTTCTGCGCATTGACGGGATGGAATGTAAAGGATACTAGAATCACTTTAATTAGAAAACATGTTGTGTATCCTTAGGGGAGTTTGAATTTAGCACATTGCGTTATAACATTCTAGACTCAGCTGAGATTGTGATCTATAATTAAATTAAAGGAATTGAGTCTTCATCTGTAGTTAATTATTGTGTTCCATGCTTAAATATAGTTACCTAGATGGGTGTTTCCAGCAATCTTAGGCTCCATGTACACGGGGACGTTTGGATAACATTTCTGAACGATGGAAAACGTAGGTTAAAAAACGTCTGTTTTAGTTGCATTTGCATACCGCGTTTTATGAGCATTTGCGTTTTAGAAGCGGTTTTTTAATGATAACCTCAGGAGACCTTCTAATATGCTCAGAATGCACTGAAAAACAGAACAAAATTTAACTATTTCAGACATTTTGAGAGAAATAGAGAGAGCAGAAGCAGAGAGAGCAGTATGTGTTGAGATTTATTTATTACAGGTACATATATAGCGCCATCAATTTACGCAGCGCTTTACATTATATATATATTGTACATTCACATCAGTCCCTAACCTTCAAGGGGCGTACAATCTAAGGTAGATGACCTGTCTTTTCTGGTTGTATTCACTATGGATTCCATCATGAGCATTATGCAGCACATTCTTCTATGTTTTCCTTCACGCAAAACCTGGAACTGACTGCGCTGGTGTACCGGGTCCATTTGAATATATGGAAAACGCTTTGCATGCATTTCTGATGATGAAAAAAGGCCTAGACAGCATCTGGAAATGGAACAGTTAAAAAACACTTCTAAACGCAAATGCTTCTAAACGCGGTTAGCCGCGTTTACAAGCGTTTGAAATGCTAATAAAATCTACTCCTAAATGCAAGTTTGGTGCATTAAAAAAAACGACTAAATTCAACTGCCTATAAACGACTGTAAACGACATAGTGTACATGGACACATAGGAAAACAGGGCGAGTTCAGGGGCTGCTGAAAAAAATACAGAAAAGCTCCTAAACGTGAGTTTATCAGCTGCAGTGTACAGGGAGCCTTAGTGCTGTTTACCTATCATCTATGTAGTATTGCTAAATGTTTGCTTCCGGATTGTTTTGTTTCTTTTTTTTATTTTTATCTGGCCACACACGTATAGATCTTGTGTGTTCAGCCTGCAGACCGAAAGGGAAAATCTTAACCGATTCCTCCATCCATGCAATACATTGATAGAAGAATCTCCTGCTATGACTATTGTATTTTGATAGCCGGCCTTGCCTCCTGGTAATATACTAGAGCATTGCCTGCATCTGAATGAATGCAAGTGCTGTTTGCATGACAATTTTCCGCTTGACTCCTTCGATTTTTCAATGGGGGGGATGTTGGGCTGGTGGCATATTTTGACTGAATTCAGATAAAAATCAATTTATAGCCAGCTTTAAAGTGGAACTCTCATTTAAATTTCACACTATACATGATTGAGAACCACACATTTTGAACGTTACCTGGTCAAATGAATTTTCAAAAAGAACCTCTTGCTTTTAATACACAGAAAGCTAGAAACATAGATTACGTTGTTTCTGTCTACCAATTGTATCGGACTTCACAGTCTAAAGCTGGGTTGAATCATTCTTTAATAACTTCAGAATTGACAATAGTTCTGACCATTAGAATTTGAACAACCGATTTGCATGGAATTTGTTGAGTCCATGATGGTACCATCTAAAGCTCTGATGAACATTCAAATGAAACTCCACTTTTGTATGGCTATCATAACTTATTTAGTAGACTTTTGGTGCGTTAATTTAAGGATCAAATATGGCTGCCCCCATGTTCATATCAGAATACAGAATATGCAGAGAAAAAAATGATTTACATTCATCAGGTCTATATAACCAATCACAACATTGAAAAAAAAAATCGGATCACCATCACTCCAGTCCCACTGTTCCTGATTGCTGCTGCTCCAGTCCTAGTGTTCCAGATTGCCATTGCACCAGTCCCAGTGTTCTGATAGCTGCCACACCAATTGGTGCCACACCTGTCATAGTGTCATAAAAAGTCAAAGGAAAACTGGCGAAAAATGAGGGACTTTAAAGGCACCAAATAAACAAAGAGAATGAAAACCAAACTTTTTTTCATTATAATTCATTAAAAATGCAAAAACCGTGCATACAAAAACATGAAAAATTGGTCCATAATCATATACATTAAAGCAAAGTGAGATATGATGACATAATCATATTTATAAACCCTGGCAAGTTTCAATTCTTGGTACAAAGTTTTATCAGGGGTGTGTGTATCCCAGTGTTGCGTTCTACAATGCAAGCATATAGGTTGCATTAATTTTGGTTGTTCTTCCCTATGCTGGTTATGTGGCCTACATGTTTGCATTCTAGAATGTACCATTTTGTGGGTGTTTTCACTGTCCCGGTGATCCAAAGTCTCCAAAAATGTGATAGGTAGTCAGGAAATTAGATGTGTAGTTTAGGTCTCTGGAAGACCTGAAGGCGCTCCTTGGATTTTGGGCCCCTTTATGTTGCTAGGCTGTGTAAGTTTCACACATGGTATCACCATACTTGGGAGCAATAGCAGAATGCGTTTTGGGGTGTAATTCTAAGTATGCCTATGATGTCTATTAGAAATATTTCTTTTTTTCAAATTCTTTATTTTGAGAAGAGAAAGGCAGCTAGCACTCCACAGGCAGTAAATATACACTGTAAAGAGGCAAGACAGCATCAGGTAGCATTTATCATGTGATGGGCATACTACATAAGGTGTGTGTGTGTGTGTGTGTGTGTGTGTGTGAATTTATAGGTCAATGTTTGGTTCACAGTGTGAGTTCAACAAATGGTGCTTTTCCAAGTAAATATATATTAAAGACCAAATATGTCCCATGGTGTAGGAAGCACTAATAACTCCGCCATAATGCCAAAGGTAGTTGGTGAGCTACTACAAGATGTAAAGCCTGGAGAATGCTCGGCGCACCAAACCATTTGGAAAAAATTTAATATAGGTCAACAGATAATGGGTAAGAAGTGATGACACACAGGGATGGGGGGGTTGGATTAAGGATGAAGAGTAGGATGAGGTAAAACAGAAGGGTAGATCACAGCTGGGAGGACAGGAGGACAAGGAAGGAAAAAAAAATTTAAATGATAGGGCTGGTAATAAGGGTATAATGGTCGGATAACCAGGAGGGATTCAAGAGAGGTATTATGAATTTGGGTCTAATAGCGCTGTGACTTCATTCCGATATAGGAACATGTTCCATTTGGTCCATGTGGTAGAGTAGAGCTCATGTTGGTTACGGGCGGAAAGAACTAGATCTTCCATGCCATTTAGTTCCTCTACTTTCATCAGCCAGTGGGTGACAGAAGGAGGTTCTGTGCATTTAGCATGCTCTGACTCTACTTATTTTACATAGCCTACCACTTGGTGGCTGAGTTACTGTTGTTCCCAGTTGCTTCCACTTTGTTACAATACCCCTAACAGTTGACCGTGGAATATTTAGTAGCAAGAAAATTTCACGGATGGACTTATTGCACAGGTGGCAACCTATCACCGTGCCACGTTTGAATTCACTGAGCTCCTGAGAGCGACCCATTATTTCACAAATGTTTGTAGAAGCAGTCTTCATGCCTAGGTGCTTGATTTTATACACCTGTGGCCATGGAGGTGATTGTAACACCTGAATCCAATGATTTGGAGGGCTGGCCCAATACTTTTGGCAATCTAGTGTAGATGCCACTAGGTGGTGACTTGAGAGGTTAGTTTGAGTAAGGTATACAGGGTGTCCCTAAAGTTTGGACACATAGGAAATATTACTAGATGTGTATAATATATCACTCTATAAGCTCACCAGACCTTAAATCCCTTGACTTTTTTTTGGGGTATGATAAAGGAGAAGGTGTACTCAATGAAAATCACAGATTTGAATCGCCTGAAGGAACACATCATGAACAAATGTGCTCAAATTGATGAAAATGTGGAGTTGGTGCATCGGGTTCATGTGAATCTTGCAAAGTGCATGGAACTTTACATCACAAATGGAGGAAATCAAATTGAAGACATTATTATTAATATTCCAATGAAATAAAATGTTGTTGAAAAATGTATTGAAAATATGCATTTTGCCTATGTGCCCAGACTTTAGGGACACCCTGTAGAACACGGTTGCCAAGAAAAGGGATATTGGGCCCTAAGACTCTTGAAGATCTGATTATCTAAATCAGGGGTCTCCAAACTATGGCCCTCCAGCTGTTGAAGTACTACAACTCCCATTCTGCCTCTGGGAGTTTTGCCTGTGGCTGTCAGTCTTGCAAGACCTCATGGGACTTGCAGTTCATCAACACCTGGAGGGCTATAGTTTTGGAGACCCCTGATCTAAATGAACATTAAGGCCCATTGACATGTTGGAGTTCACCTTAAGTCCTGTTAACCCAAAGTGACCCAGCAGTTCCATTAGATTTGGTTTAAGGAGAGCTAATGTTAGAAATATCTTATTGACAACTTTGTTTTTGTTTTTAATTTTCTTTCCTGCATTTTCCAAAAACTTACTGCATGTGAGACATAACTTGCTAAAAATGACAACTTTGTGAACAACAAAAAATATATTTTTTTTAATTTAATTTCTTAATTTTCCAAAATATTGTGACAAAAACATTTTAATTTTAAACTTACCATGCCTCTTATAAAATACCCTGGACTGCCTGCTTTCCAAAAAGGGGTCATTTTGATGGGTTTTTTTCCTGGCATTTTGGTATCTCAAGAAATGAGATCAGCCGTCAGTACATCAGGATTGATCATTTTTCAAATATACATATATCATTGTTTGCACACTCTATAACTTTAACACAGATCAAATAAGATTATTTATTTGCAAAAATGTATAAAACAAAAAAAGAAAAATTATTTTTTTTTATTTTCAGATTTCATTCCTTTAATATTGCAAAAAAGAAAAAACAGAGTTGTGATTAAATACCACCAAAAGAAAGCTCCACTTGTGTGAACAAAATGATATAAAATTTTGCTTGGGTACAGTGTTGCATGACAGAGTAATAGTCATCAAAGTGTGACGGCAATGAAATCTAAAAAATGGCCTGGGCAGGAAGGAGGTGAAAGTGTCCATCTTGAAGTGGATAAATATGCTCCCTCCTGGCCCTCCCAAATCTTTTTACACTAAAAACTACTCATTGTTTCTCGATTTAATGTTTTTGGTACATTTCTGTATTGCTGTGAAAAATGTTTTACTGTGAACCTTGACCACGTTTAAGTAAGTGCCTGTTTGTAGGCATTCCTATTTGTATGTACACAAGCCTTTTCAATAAATAAAGAATTTTAAAAATGGATGGAGACCTCCTCAGCGTCGTGTAGCCCCTGCAATTACTTCCAGTCAACCTCCAAGTTGATGGGAATAGCGGGTTTTATTTACAGCCTATGGAGGCTGCAGGTTGAAGAGGAGGTCTACAGCAATCACCGTTCAAACCTGATTGGCATCTTTCAAGATGGCATGCAGTTTCTCCAATAGTAGGTGAGTAATTCCACTTATTTCACTTAAGTTCACAGTGGCTGAGGATGTTAATAAGCAATTACATAAAAGCGATAATTGTATTTTGGGTGCAGTAATGAACATATCAGGCAGTTAGTCTTCTCAAATCAGTGGTCTAAGTCCTTGGCTCTTGCTGTATAAAAGACCAGGATACCAGATTCTGCCTCTGGCAAGAATGACTAGTGCTGGAATGAGTCTCATGAACAGGCTGGTATTTTCGGGGTTGTATTATTTGGCTGTCTAATGGTAGATTCATTGGCTTCTATCTGATTTTGGCCATACTGTTCACGTGTTTGATTTTGGTAGGAGTGGTGACTGTAAGCTTCAAAGGGGATAGGGAGCTGAATGTGAATGAAGATGTGAACATCCTAAGAATGTGAACGTTAAATAAGAACCTACCATGCCCACCCAACCGAAGCTATAAAGTACAGTTTGTTGAAGAAAATTATTGCTCTGGCATCCAATGATAGGTCATCTGGCAAGTGGTCTTGTGATCCCTGTTGAAAGAATAGTTTGTCTTGAAGGGTAGGGTCAGCCAATCTGAATCTAATCCTTCTGGTATCTCATTATGCCATTATGGTCTTGTGGTCATCTGTCATGGGATCCAGCATAGCTTACAACTTGCCCTAATTTGAAGGGACTGTCCTTATGAAACCAAATACGTCCTGTACCTCTTCCCTCCACAGCTGCTTTTTAATCTGTTGTATAGCAGGCAATAAACATGTACTACGCAGCCTATAAATTTTAGCATTTGTTGTTTTCAAATGGCAGTGTAAAGAAATAGCGAAAAAAGCATTGCGGGTTTAACCCATAATATTGTGTATTAATTCATTGTGGTCTGCATAGCTGGGGACGGGACAGGGTTGTGCCTTTGTGCTAAAAGCTGGGAGGGATAGATCCAAGTAGCAATGTAGATAAGTGCTTCTTCAAACTTTTATAACATTAAAATGCCAATGTAGTGGGGGACCTTATTTTACTAGTGTTAGTTATATGCTTTAATCATATTTGCAATATCCTTTTTTTTATCCCTGTTAAGTGTTTTGTAAGTGTTTTTTTTTATATTTGCAAAAGCATTGTTTATCATAAACGATTGCCTTTTAATTTATTACAGGTACTTGTATAGCGCCATCAATTTACGCAGCGCTTTACATATATATTGTACATTCACATCAGTCCCTAACCCTCATGGGGTGTACAATCTAAGGTACTTTTTAAAAATAAACATTTTTTTTTTTTTTTATTTGTTGAATCTTACTGCTGCTGCTCTTCTTTAGACCCTTCCTGTCCACAAATACTGTAGCAATGGCAGCATGGCATTTCCTGATTACAGCGAACCATGCCTGAATAATGTGTGTTTTAATGCCCCATTTGGGTCTGTATCATGCTTGTGACAGGTCAGCAACTCGGAGGAACAATAAGTAGACAGGGAGAGATTGTTGCCCTACAACAGGAAGTACCTGAACAAGGACCTTCATGGCAGGATCATGAAGAATTAAATAGATTGAAAATGACTTTTAACATCACACTGAAGTGGAATTCCTGCCTAACACTAACTATTCTTAAAGTGGTTATAAAGCCTAAACATTTTTACCTTAATGCATTCCCTGCATTAAGGTAAAAAAATGTTTAGTTCATAATATCACCCCTTCACCCTCCCTTATACCTACCTGAGCCCTCGTTCAATCTAGCACTGTGCCCACCTCTAGTGGCTCTCCCAGGCTTTGCTGCAACAGTGGGATCCATTGGCTTCCGCTGCTGTCCGTTAAATCTTGTGACAAAGGAGTGGGGTCTATGGACACAGTTGGCGTGGCTCAGAAGTGAGCTCACAGGTGGTACCCCATAGGAAGTAGTTTCCTATGGGGTACCACAAAGAAAAGGAGTAGCCAGGATGGGGGATCTGAGAAGAGGAGGTTTTGGCCCGCTCTGTGCAAAACCACTACACAGACTGGTAAGTATGGCAAGTTTTTGGTATTTTTTAAAAAAAAAGTTTTACTTTACAATCACTTTAAAAATGCTCCTCCTGCTACCTATCCTACATACCCATTGTAAAAAAGATCTGGGCATGTGATCAGGGAGCACTTCACAATGGCTGGGAGTGGTGATATCACTCATAGGTAGGCTCCCATAGCCCAGCCATTGTTGGAGCTCCTTCCTCTCCTCTGCAGCCACTGCTCACTGACAAAGAGGAGACAAAGCTGTGGAATCTTGTGACCAAAGTGGACTGAAAAAAGGTAAGTATACAGTTCTTTCTTACATAGGGGGTAGGCAGGAGAGGGGAAAATCTCCTAACTCAGTTAGGACAGGTAACACCTGAAAATGTAGAAGGACCTAGTAAGTGTAAAATAACAGATATGAGGCAAAAAAGACAATTTCGATAAATGAAATATAAGTCTGTAACGTGTGACAGTGATATATACAGTTGCAAGAAAAAGTATGTGAACCCCTTGGGATTACGTGGAGTTTTGCATGAATTGGGCATAAAATGTGCTCTGAACTTCATCTAAGTCACAACAATAGAAGAACACAGTCTGCTGAACATAATACTACACAAACATTAGATGTTGCCATGGTTTAATTGCACATAACATGTAAACATTCACAGTGCAGGGAGGAAAAAGTATGTGAGGCCCTAGCTTAATGACTTCTCCCAGAGCTAATTGGAGCCAGGAGTGAGCCAACCTTGACTCCAATCAGTGTGACGATATTGGATGTGTTGCTGACAGCTGTCCTGCCCTTAAAAAACACACACCTGTTTTGGGTTTACTGGTTTCAAGAAGCACTGTCTGATGTGAACCATGCCTCGCAGAAAAGAGCTCTCAGAAGACCTACGATCAAGAATTGTTGACTTGCATGAAGCTGGAAAGGGTTACAAAAGTATCTCCAAAAGCCTTGATCTTCATGTTTCCACGGTAAGACAGACTGTCTACAAATGGAGAAAGTTTAGCACTGTTGCTACTCTCCCTAGGCGTGGTCGTCCTGTAAAAATGACTGCAAGAGCACAGCGCAGAATGCTGCATGAGGTAAAGAAGAATCCCAGAGTGTCAGCTAAAGACCTACAGAAATCTCTGGCACATGCTAACATTTTTGTTGACACATCTACAATAAGGAAAACATTAAACAAGAATGGAGTACATGGGGGGACACCACGGAGGAAGCCATTGCTGTCCAAAAAGAATATTGCAGCACATTTGAAGTTTGCAAAAGAGCACCTGGATGTTCCACAGCACTACTGGCAAATTATACTGTGGACAGATGAAACCAAGATTGAGTTGTTTGGGAAGAACACACAACACTATGTGTGGAGAAAAAAAGGCACAGCACACCAACATCAAAACCTCATCCCCACTGTGAAACATGGCGGAGGGAGCATCATGGTTTGGGGCTGCTTTGCTGCCTCAGGGCCTGGACGGATTGTTGTCATTGATGGGAAAATTAATTCCAGAGTTTATCAAGACATTTTGCAGGAAAACGTACGACCATCTGTCCACCAACTGAAGCTCCGCAGAGGATGGGTGATGCAACATGACAATGACCCAAAGCATACAAGTAATTCAACAAAACAATGGCTGCAACAGCACAGAATACGCCTTCTGGAGTGGCCCAGTCAGAGTCCTGACCTCAACCCGATTGAAATGCTGTGGCATGACCTTAAGAGAGCGATTCACACCAGACATCCCAAGAATATTGCTACACTGAAACAGTTTTGTGAAGAGGAGTGGTCCAAAATGACTCCAGATCGTTGTGCAGGTCTAATCTGCAACTACAGGAAACGTTTGGTTGAGGTTATTGCTGCCAAAGGAGGGTCAACCAGTTATTAAGTCCAAAGGTTCACATACTTTTTCCTCCCTGCACTGTGAATGTTTACATGTTATGTACAATTAAACCATGGCAACATCTAATGTTTGTGTAGTATTATGTTCAGCAGACTGTGTTCTTCTATTGTTGTGACTTAGATGACGTTCAGAGCACATTTTATGCCCAATTCATGCAAAACTTCACGTAATCCCAAGGGGTTCACATACTTTTCTTGCAACTGTACATCTGAATTGCGGGCAAACAGCTGACACAGTTTAGACAGGCATGTGTGAACTGTCCTACCTGTTTTTGATTCTGTCCTGCCAGTCCCTGTAAATCAGCAAAGCCAGTCCCTACCCTGCAAGACAATTAAACAGTACAGGTGGTCAAGGAACAAGCCCCTGTCCTCTTTTTGGATAATAAGGAAACCACAAACTCATCTCTTTTCTCTCACTTTCCTGTAAGTGTGTTTACAGAGTTAGACTGCCACCACTGTTGGAAGCATAGGGTGCTGAATGACTCACTGTGCTGCCCCACCCTCTCCCAATCTGAGTGCCAATGATCAAGAGATTTCAGGAGCCTATGAAGTCAGACCGGGGTATTTATGCTAGGTATATTTGAAACTTTATTTTTCTTTGTCTGCCTGAAGGTCCACTTTATTATATCCTCTTCATAGACCTCAGTCTTCCTGTGTTTTTTTCTAAGTTATGGACATACAGAAACCAATGAAAGCACTTAGCCAGAAAGCTGTGATTAATAAAATCTGAGGTGCCCAGGTTTTGTTAGAAAAGAAAAAATGGATAGCATGATATATGACAGATATTCTATATCATGTGGAACCCATGAATAATTCTTCAGACCTAATTCACATAACAGGAACCTCTGTGTTTGCTGTATTAACAGTGCCACACTAGACGCTGCTAACAAAACATAATGCCGTGCACACCCCAGGCCGAGGCAGAATGAAACCAATTTCTATGAGCACTGTTGCAGAACTTGACTTTGGGCCCCTCGTGCAAAGACCTTTCATGTCCTGATCAGCCTTTGAGGTGATATTTTCTTCTTTCTTTTTAAAAATATTATACAAATTCACCTTTTCAACTCCTATAAACAACTAGAGGTTTGAACTGGAGATGCCAGAACTGAAAGGTAAACCACTGTGTATTTCAGTAGTACAGTAGTTGGCCTTAAAGTAGATATAAACCCAACTACTAAACTCTCACAGACGGTGTAACATGTTAAAGTGGAACTAAACTCTCTGAATCAATATTAACAATTTTTAATCCTTAAGCTACTAACTTTATTAAATAGTTAAGTATATTATATTTGCTTGTTTTAAACTTTTTTTTTTTTTTTTTAACATTTTGTCAGTTGTCTCCTGGTTTCTGCCCTAGGCCAAAGTGACATCCCTCAACCAATTAGTCTTCATGGGCATTTTTTTTTCTTTCACCTGAAGGATGGGCTTTCTAATCTAAGCACACCCTTCTGTCTGTATGCCTAAGCTAAGGGCAGATGGATTGCAGGAAGTAAATGCTGCATGACTCATTTGCCCGTATTTGAGATGGCAACATCTTGAAATACCAGGGGCTGTTTTTCAAAGTGTTTTATCAACAAAATAAAGCATGGAAACCTTGATGGATGAATGAGTTTGCTGTGAATAGTACTGATGACTCGAATAGATTGTGGTGTTCAGGTACAGTTGAATTCTGCTTTAAGGTAGAATTCCAGGCTTCATGTCACTTTAAATAGGGGTTTGGGTCAAGCTGGCCCACGTCGTTCTGTAATGGAATTCGTTCATGTAGGCCAACTTGGCCAAGTGAACAAGTTAAAGTTTTATAGGAAAGCTGGAACTGGCATTTTTGCAGAATAGTTTCCTTTTTTTTCCGAATCAGATAAGGGTGGCATTGCCTGGAACATGGAACATTATACATTAACAGGGGAGAGATTACCCTAAAAGATATTGCATTCCCTGTGTAATGTATATCAGTTTCCACATATGGTAGATCCCCCATAGTCTGAGCATTCACCCTCCCTTCCATTACAGTCTACTTCTTCTAGATGTAGGTCTACAGGCTGGAGCCTCGCCATGTTCCTCATTTCTTCTCCCTTTATCTCATTTCCTGACCCTCATTGTGTTTGGTTTGTTACACTATAAAAGAAAAAAAAGCTGTAGGGGTGCGACAGTATGAAATAGACACGTGTGATGTTCAGGAAAACATAATTCAGAGATTGCATAAAAGGCATCCAATTGTAACTTTGTCATGTCCATTGTTGTGGCACCTTGTGTACAGGCTGCACCGCTTTTATCACTCCTCGGCTGCCCCCAACACACAGGACACGCCCAGGGGCGGACTGACAACTCATGGGGCCCCCGGGCAATAGGGGATCATGGGACCCCTGTGTACTTGTCCAAACTCAAAAAAGCCTATGAAAAAGGTACCAGGGGCATCTCATGGGGCCCCCTACTGACCCTGGGCCCTTGGGCAGTGCCCGAGTTTCCAAATGGTCAGTCTGCCCCTGGACACGCCTCTTCTGGGTTGACAATTACGTGAATGCCATCCCCCTCCCACCAATCAGTACATCTTGAAGAAATCGCACCAGATGCTAATGTTTTGCTAGTGATTTATTATTAATATTATAAATTGAAGGCGGAATGTACTAATGGAGGCAGCATGTTATCTCTCCTATAGAATTGTCATTAGACTACATAGTCCAGTGGAAAGTAGCCAACAGAGAAACATATTAGCATGTTATTAGACCTAATGTGGGCTATTCCACCATGTCTGGTCAAAGAGGGGCAGATATTCAGTGGTTCATCTTGCACCAAGCATTGCAGACCTCTCCAGTGATGTGCTTGTTTTTGTTTGGAGATAATCCGAATCCAAAACATGACTGCATGTTTAACAACCTTGGGCTAGAAATGTAATTACAGACTGTTGCTGCTCTAGTATCTGTGTAGGAAAAAAAAAATGGTGCTCCTTCTTTATGAATGAAGGATCCAAGCCAAGGGTCGTGGCATTGTTTCTTATTTATGTAGTGTACGTGAGTAAATCAGATTCCAAGAATTCATATTTACATTTACATACAAATCTCTGAAGATGAGCAGTGGGCATATTTTGTTTAGGTGTGGCTTTCTTGTTGACAGCTGTACGTGGTAATTTACCAAGAAAATGATTTCAGGGATGACCTACATTGTGTCTAAGATGTTTTGGATGGCAGCGTGAAGAGATGTCTTATCTTAACCTGAAACCTTTTTGTTACAACTGGAATGTGAAAATTCTACCAAAACACCAAACAGGTTGATTGTACAAATCAGAAAACATCTGTTTTCTGTTGATAAGAGAACTATTGGCTGAGCAGAACTGACAGTTGATCAGAAAATATTGTCTTCGACGTCCAAACCTTTTAACATCACCGATAATATGGAACAGATGGCTGTCTCTACTACATAAAATCTACATTTTGCTGCAGGGAACCAACTAATTCTATTAATTGCCTGTTGTAAATATTCTTGTGTATAATATATGCATTTTTCCTCTCTACACCCAGGGCTGATGTAGACATACCTTCTTAAAGATACAAGTGAAATGTATACTGCCATGCCAGCCTTACAGGAAGGCTCCATTCACACTAGGGCATTTCTAATCGTGGGCGGAATCACTGTGATTTGAAAATGTTCTGTGAAAGTGAGCAAACACGCAATCACGTGTTCAGATGCCATTCATTTCAATGGCATCTAAAATTTTTTTTTGAAAAAAGTAGTGAGTATTTAAATTCAGTCAGTTTTTTTTCTGTTGTCCCATTGAGGAGTTTTCCTTTTATGTCCTTGTCTGGAAACACAACTGGAAGTGAAGGGAAATCTCTGGAAAATCTCCTTAGATGGCTGTCCTAGGAACAATGGTCTCCATGGGAAGATTTTTCCTGTTATGATAAAAAACTTTTAGGTTTTCCTGTTTCTGGTACTGTGGTATTTGGGTGAATTCAGCCAGGAGAGGCAAACAGAGCAAATCTGCTGGAAGGTTTATTACAACCACATTATGGTCATGGGCAACCAAGGCTCATTGATGCATGTGGGATGTGAAGGCTGGCCTTTGTAGTTCAATCCAAAGAAGAGCTACTGCAGTTCAAATTGATGAAAAAGTTAAAGTGATTGTAAAGGTTGTATGTTATACTTACCTGCTCTGTGTGATGGTTTTGCACAGAGCAGCCCTGATCCTCCTCTTTTCGGGTCCCCCGCTGGTGCTCCAGGCCCCTCCCCCCTGTTGAGTGCCTCAAGAGCAAGTTGCTTGTTGTGGGGGCACTCGTGCATGCTCACTTTCAAGCTGCCTCTGTGTGTCTGAGACACATAGAGCATGACTTGGCCCTGCTCCCTCCTCACTGGCTGTGATTGACAGCAGCGTGAGCCAATGGCTCATGCTGGTGTGTCTCAGCCAATGAGGAGGCAGAGACCTGGGAGAGCTTCTGCTCTTGTGCACATCATTGAATTGCAGTTTAGTATAAAGGGGTTGGGACTGAGGAGGGAGCTGCACTCTAAAGATTTTGTACCTTGATACAAAGGTGTCAAAACACCCAGTAGACCTCAGTTTTATGTGTATGGGGCTTTGTACCCACAGACTGGTCAGGGTGCCCATGCTGACCTGTGTCTACAGCCCAAAGTGCCTACAATGGGCACTTCAGCATCAAAACTGGATCACAGTGCAATGGAAGAAGGTGGTCTGGTGAATCGCGTTTTCTTTTACATCATGTGGATGATCGGATGTGTGTGCAACACTTACCTGGGGCACCAGGGTGCAGTATGGGAAGAAAAAAAGCCGGAAGAGGCAGTGTGATGCTTTGGGCAATGTTCTGCTGGGAAAACTTGGTTCCTGTCATTCATGGGGATGTTACTTTGGAGTCCATGCTTCCATGGGCCAGGGATGTTTTGGAAGCAAAACAGGGGCATACTTAATATTAGGTGGGTGATCAGAATGTTTCAGCTGATCGTGTACATACTGTTAAAAATTTGTTCGAGAAAGATCTCCCATTCTGCCTCTTTTTGAATGTTCTCATCACTGAGGTAAAAAATGAATGTCAATTTGACAAGAGTTATGAGTACAAAATCAAACAAACATTCCTAAAATGAAAAACTAGTGATGTATGCCCAGCTTACCTTACCTCTTCCCTTCAAAATATATAAAAAAAATGTCTATAGTTGGGCTACAAGTAAGGCGCAGGTTCATAAAAGCAATTCTGCTCACTAGAATCATTTTTCACCACATATACTGCATATTTATACATACTGTATATGTAGTGTGTGTGTGCATATGTGTATGTGTATGTATGTATGTATATATATGTATGTATATATATATATATATATATATATAGATAGATAGAGAGAGAGAGAGATATATATATATATATATATATATATATATATATATATATATATATATATATATAGAGATAGATAGATATATTGTGTAAAATGAAATCTATGCATCGGGGGGTGAACTATTTCTTGTTAAATACTGTTTGGCAGTCTTTTTGATCATTACACACCATAATGAGTTTTTCAACCTTTTATTTTAAGTTTTATGGCAAAGTATTATATTATTTGTAGCACTAATGGCCCGACTACTATTATATAGCCAACATATTAAAGCTGAACTACAGGAAATCCACAATCTATAGGGAATGTACACCTGACAAATGTTTTTGCACAGGCAGTTTTGTGAGCCATGCATGTACCCTTATCTGAAAGCAATGCATTCTTTCACCTTTGCTGCAGTAGTATAGCTTAGTCAAGAACACCTCACCAGACTGTTCTTTAGATCAAGGTGTCATGAGCACGGGACCCAGTTTACTTTGGATCAGCATGAAGAGTTGCCATGGTGCATGTGGGCAGGCTGCCAGCAATCATAACAACCAATGATGCTTCAGGGCCAAGAAGCATGGCATAAGTTGTTGCTATACTGATGGTGGTCAGCTCACCCACTTCTTGGCAGCACATGACTGAATCGGAGCAGTTGGCATGCAGGGCTGCTCCCAGTATTCAGGAGAAGATGAAAGTCTGCTTCCTCCAGACCTCAACCACCTCCTGCCCTCTGCCGCACTGCTGGAACAAAAAGGTAGGGCTCTGATGTGATTGGGGGACTCAGTGGTAGGGACTTGCGATGGGTGTGATGAGAAGACTCTGTCCTGCATAGGGCATCTCTGATGTAATGGAGGGGGGGCCACCGAATACACTAGGGAACCTGTGTTGAGGCTTGATAAAGACTAACTTCTAACAGCTTTGAAAGCAGCTAGCGGGAGATGTCTGGTGTGCGCTTCCTTCCTACCGGCTGGCGAGCACTCCCTTTGTTGCTGTCAGTGAGGTAGCAGCCTAAAACATGAACAGGTTCTACCTATATTATATTTCAACCAAGGATATGCTTCTTTGATATAAAAATCACTTTACAATAGATCCATCAGAACCAGCTTTCACTTCTATTGGTCCAGCGCTATCGCACACACAAGGCAGTTGAGTTTTTAGGCTTTGCTTATACCAAGTGTTTTGTTATAGGCGTTGACTTCTGCACCTTGGCTTATGTATATTTTAACTAAAGTTGGTTGCATTTCTGTTTATCTGGCACAAAGCACTTGTGTTGCCCATCAGATGTATATTAAAGCAGAACCTAAACTCACTGTGCTGTTTACTCCTCCTTCACGTTTGCTGGTCCGTTAAATAAATGTCCCACTATATTTACCTGGTGGCAGGACTTTCCATTCACTAGCTCTCCTCTTCTTACTTCAGGTCTATCCCTGGGGTGGGATCCGTATGGGTCAGAGGTTCTAAATGCCTACCTTACTCAGATTCTATTTTTCCCATGGCTCCGATCTATGGGAGCAGCAGGGAAAATACAGCAAGTTGGAAATAAAATTGTAATTGGATTTAAGTCTACTTTAAAGCATATTTACTCTCAGATGTATAAGTGGTGTCTTGCTGAGATGGGTAATTGAGCAACAAGGCTGAAACACTAACCATGCCTGGGGATAATGCTGTTCCAGGATCCCTGCGGTGCTAATTTCATAACTACAGAACAGCTTTATTGCAGCAATAAAAAGGAATGTATAGGCAAACTTTGTACTTTAAAACCGCATTGATGATGTACCCTGTGACCGCTGGGTTAAGGTCCGTCAAGCCTTGTTTGCTTTTCGGGTCAAAAAGCTTCTGAGCTGTGTCTCATATTCTACCTAAAAAATGCAAAGTATGTTTACAATGGGAGGAAGTCGGTGCTTAAATGAAAGCATGTATAAGCCTAGTGCATGACACTGTTTAAAAGTGAAACGTTTATTAAAATACTTACAAAAAGGATTAAATCTCTAGTAAATTCTGGATTTGAACTTGTACCTACAGGTAAGTCTATAATAGGCCATACAGTAGGTACAGCGAATATCTCCTAAACTTAATACCTGTGTCATCCCTTCTGAGCTCTAAGCCATGACTCCCGTGCGCATGTGTGAGAGTGACATAATCGCGGCTCAGCTATTAAAAGGACTGGAGTCAGCGAATCCAGAAGGAAGAGCAGGGGAAGATGGAAACCCTGTCAGCTGTGACAGCACGCCGCTGAAGGATATTGTTCTAAGGGTTTGTTTTGAAAGGCTGTGGTTTACTATGACTTTAACCTCCCTAGCGGTCTGATTATGTCCATATTTCTGTGCTCAAAGCGGTACATTTTTTTTGCTTGGAAATATGTAGTTTTTTTTTATTGTAGGCCTGTAATTTTTAAGAATAACTGAAATCTGTCTGAACAAGAGTCTAGTAAACATCCCGGGTAGGTTAAAATTTGAAACCCGAAATCATAAATTATAATTTAATAAATGATCATAAAAAATAACATAATAATAATAAATTTAATTCAATAATATAATCAAACCAAAAACACTGAAATTTGAAATATAGCGCAAAGTTCGCATATCGTTAAGCAAAGACGTAAAATCGTTTTCAGTGTCTGATGAGGAATTTCCCCCACGAATCATTATCACTCAATTCTGCAAGTGGTTCTGATTTACTATCGCTGTTCTCTAGCTGCTCTAAAACCGCTTTTGACCTAAAGGGACGCTTTTTGGACGCAATGGACAACTCTCAGTTTCCAGGCAGAGAGAACAGTAAAAATGTAGGCAGGGCGCAGGACAAAGCACTCGGGACAAAATGTATGTGAAATGGTTTGATACAGTAATGTTATACTGTGTGATTTTAGTGAATGTCACTTTTACAACTTTCAAATTTCCCGCCGCTCCGTCCCCGTACGTCCTGACGTCGCAGGGGACAGAACCCAGGTGACGGCATCGGCCGGAGGACATTGCCGGGGACACTGCAGGAGGGACATCGCAGGAGCGCAGGACAAGGTAAGTGAAGAAGAGATCGCGCTGCAGGGTATTCCCGAGTGTAGCTCGGGGTTAACGCTTTTGGTGCTGAGACTTTACCCCGAGCTACACTCGGGAATACCGCCAGTTAGGTTAAAATGAAAGGCATGTCATCATATCCCTAATTCTGAGGCTGAGCTCTGAGAAGGTGGGCTCCGTCCCTCGAAACATATTAGCAAGCTTGCATCCTGCTGGTGCTAAAGAGGTCTTTTTTTAACCACTCGCCCTCCTGAGGATTTACCCCCCTTCCTGACCAGGCCATTTTTTGCAATACGGAGCTGCATTACTTTAACTGACAATTGCGCGTTCATGCAACGCTGCACCCAAATGAAATTTACGTCCTTTTTTCCCCCACAAATTGAGCTTTCTTTCTATTTATCGCCTTTTTTTATTTTTATAAAAAGATCGACAATTTTGAGAAAATAACAATATGTTTGCCTTTTTCTATTAAACATGTCCAGTAAAAAATTTTAAAAATCGAATTTCGTCATAAATTTAGGCCAAAATGTATTTTGCTCCATGTCTTTGCTAAAAAATAATCCCAATACGTGTAAATTAATTAATTATAGCGTTTATAAATGGTGGTGTATATATACTGGAATAATTTTTTTTTTTACTAGTAATGGTGGTGATCAGCGACTTATAGCAGGACTGCGGCAGGCATTCTGACACTGGGGGGAAATTACTTGGTGTCACTGACATCCCCAGTGACACCAATACAGTGATCAGTGCTAATAAAAAGCACTGACACTACTAATGGCACTAGGCAGGAAGGGGTTAACGTGGGGCGATAAAAGGGTTAACTTTTTTACTGTGTGCTGTGTGAGTGCTTTCAACTGTAAGCACACTGCTTTGTATGGCTGTGCTATGCAGAGCCATATAAAGCAGTGTGCAGGAGCTGACAGGGAAGAGAAATGTATTTACTTACAATTGTCTCCCTCCATTGGTAATGCTCCGCTATCACCGGGTGTCGGTGAGTAATCACCGGCCGAGACCCAGTGATTGACAGCCAAGGCCGCAAACAGCAGTGTGGATAGGGCGCGTGTGTGCGCTCCTCCCCGTAAATGCTAAATCAATTTTGCGCACTCCTGCCGCCGTGTAGCAGTATATCTTCTATAG
This sequence comes from Staurois parvus, assembly GCF_062004578.1. NCBI lineage: Eukaryota > Metazoa > Chordata > Amphibia > Anura > Ranidae > Staurois > Staurois parvus. The sequence continues at coordinate 1,415,346 of NW_028318883.1, forward strand.
GGTGGCAGGAAAGCGATTAATATTTAGTCTCTGGAGGTGGGGAGAGACCTCAAATTTGGGATATATCACCTTGTCCCAAATACAGGGTCTGTTCAATTAAAAGACCGCTTTATCAACTGCTACAGGATGCAAAAGGTGCTAGCTTGTGATTCTAATACTTTTTTTTTTGTATTCTAGTAAACATTTTACATTTAAGTGGCGTAAGCAGGTGATGCACTAGGCCGGTGCAATCTCTTTCAGAATTAAAGATTCCCCTGCTCTAGTGGGAGCTGCAAGGCTGTGAAAGATTTGTGGACATCACAAGAATTGGATCGGCATATAAGAGAGAGGCTGTCTAGTCTACATCTCACACATTTCCCCTAACACGTGACCACTGACAGTGTGACTGGTTTTGAAATCACTGCATGTTTAAGGTAGACCTCCAGCTTTTGTTGACTCCCCCCCACTTAAAATTAGGAATTTTGGAAATAATTTATTTTTTATTTCCCAAGGTACTTCTGGCTGGTCTGGTGATGTGGTCATTCCTCTTCCTTCCAGAGGTAGCAGTGTGCAGTTCGTACTCCTGCAATGTTGTATAATGATGTGGGTGGGGTGTTAAGTACCAGTAATACTTGGGGCCAGGTTGGTATTAGGCACCCCCAGGAAGTGGGCCTTGGCAGTCTGGACTCTGAGGAAGTGGGTTAAATGAGACTGGTTGTCATTTCACCTGCTAGACAATGTCAGATTAAAGGTGAGTATTGTAGGAAAATTTTTTTCTACTTTTTTTTGCTGGGCGTGTTTTTTTCTTTTCCCTGGAAACTGGAGTTGCAAACCCACAACAGTAAAATCGGTCTGTATATGCAGTAAAGCATGCTTGTGGAACCTAAGGGGTTAATCCTCTGCACTGTGTAAAAAAGCCTTTTGATCCTGTTTTCTGTTCCTCCTCTTTTTTAAGTGAAGGCCTCTTATCTCTAGACTGGCACGTTGGCATGCACATGCTCACTTTGCTGTGTATTGCTAGAGAGGTTTTTTTTTCTTGGGAGTGTGCATGAGGTCAGCACAGGGCCAATCAGCAGTATCCAGACAGAGGTCAGGGGCTCTGCATCCTCCTAGAGCAGAAGAAGAAAGAAAACTCCTCCTACAAGCTTTAGCTAGTGGTGGGCTGGATAGAAGTCACAAGACTGCTTAACGGCTGATGAGAAAAGGTATTTAGCATTTTATATTTACTAAAGAAAAATAGCATTTCCATATTCTGTATACTGTGGGAGACCAGATATAATGGATGCAGGGTCCAGGGAGATCAGATATAATGGACGCAGGGTCCAGGGAGACCAGATATCATGGACGCAGGGTCCAGGGAGACCAGATATAATGGACGCAGGGTCCAGGGAGACCAGATATAATGGATGCAGGGTCCTGGGATTAGTAACACTTTAAATCTGGATGTCTGGAGGGAGTGCGGACTCTTTCTTCGTGTTTGTTTTTTATGCAATGTACCCACGGTCTTTACTTTTGTCAATTCCTTGATATTCTGGATATTGAGCCTTAGGCAAAATGATGGAAGTCCTAAAAATGCAGTAGAGGTATACTCTGCACTACATGTGGTTCTACTGCTGCAACATGCGCGGGATGTACAGACAGTGCAGAGACTTTATGGGGGTTTCCTCCAGACCGCCGGGGCAGAGAAATTTTAAACCTGTCTGAAATGTGAACCCAAGCACTTTTACTTTGTAGAGACAGGGAATGCATATATGTATATGACCCCTCTCTTTATATAAGGTTACATCATATATCCTAATGTTTGTGTTGGGTTTATGAGGTTTTAGCTGTCATATTAACCTCACTGAATATCTTTTATGTGTTAATAAATCTTGGGGAAGAATTTTAATGATAAACATTGCTACATCAGGTAGTGTTCTCTGTATGTAAGAGAATTATCTGCGTATAATAAACGTCTTTTTAATTATAGATGTCTGAGCTGCCTTTCCAAGTAATATGCATATACGTCTACAGTGCATTTATAAAGTATTCCACCCCCTTCATTTTGTTCTTCAGATTTGATATGTTGCAGCCTGATACATCAGTTGTTCAAATTAATTTTTTTCTCATTATTCTACACTCAATGCCCCATAATGACAAAGTGAAAACAGAATTATAGAAATGTTTGCAAATGTATGGAAAAGGAGAATGCCTTCTAGATTCTGGATCCCATACAAGGACTTGATAGTCTCGGAAAACTAAGTCCGTTTCCCCCCTTTCTAATTGTAATTCCTTACCTGCATGGGTAAGAACCCCTGAGTACTCCAAGCTGTACTCAAATCCTCCCCTGTAAAAGGACCACAACCCAAATAATGGGGAAACATATCTACCTTCCACCACCCATGCCAATTATTTATAAAATATAACATACAAAGTACAAACACAGAAAAAGAAAACTAAATCAAAATAAATATTTGGTATGTCCACTCTATTTTTTTAGGTTCACTTGCACATAGTGAATGATTATACAGGCGTATGGTGGAGTGCATGATGGAACAATTATACCAAACAAGGGTTAATGATCAACAAGATAACATGCAGGTTAAAATATCAATATAGTAAATAGATCATTGAATTAAACCGAATCCGTTGTGTAGGAGGACTGAATCTGGGTGGGGAGAAGCCATACTCTACTAACTAGTTGCTGGAGCCAAGGTTACTGGCACAGACTGGTCAGAAATGGTTTTCATGGAAGCTTTTTGCCTCCTGATGTGGAAACAAGGTCAAGAGACATGCCTATGTACAAAAACCAGTCTGCAAAAATAAAGGCTGCAGGTGTTCTGGACTTACTGATCAAATATTTGGTTGTTACAGAAGGAGGAGTGTCTGCAGGCAACATTAAAGCATGGTGGAGGTCCCTTGCAGGTTTGAGCCTGCATTTCTGCACATGGAGTTGGATTGTTGGTCAGAAATAATGATCTCTTCATCATTGGCAAATCCCGTATTCACCCTGGGTCTCATCCCCCTTCAACTCACACGGTGGACTAACAAGGGGCTATTACACATAGCTGACTCTTATGATCATAGAGGGATCCAGACCATGCATTACCTTAAAGAAAAATATGATTTACCTACCACCCATTGAATACTATCGTTATACCCAAATAGCTAATTTTATATCCTCGTTAAGAAGAATTGGTCTCTTGAATGCTGAATATTAGTGGCAGATGCACTATGTTGCCAAAAGTATCGGGATACCTGCCTTTGCATGAACATTAATAGAATACCATAAATGCAGTGAATGTGGAATACACTATATTGCCAAAAGTAATGGTCGGCCTGCCTTTACACGCACATGAAATTTAATGGCATCCCAGTTTTAGTCCGTAGGGTTCAATATGGAGTTGGCCCCGCCCTTTGCAACTATAACCGCTTCAACTCTTCTGAGAAGGCCGTCCACAAGGTTTAGGAGGGTGTCTATAGGAATGTTTGACCATTCTTCCAGAAGCACATTTGTGAGGTCAGGCACTGATGTCGGAGGAGAAGGCCTGGCTTGCAGTCTCCACTCTAATTCATCCCAAAGGTGTTCTATCAGGTTGAGGTCAGGACTCTGTGCAGGCCAGTCAAGTTCCTCCACCCCAAACTCGCTCATCCATGTCTTTATGGACCTTGCTTTGTGCACTGGTGTGCAGTCATGTTGGAACAGGAAGGGGCCATCCCCAAACTGTTCCCACAAAGTTGGGAGCATGAAATTGTCCAAAATCTCTTGGTATGCTGACGCCTTAAGAGTTACCTTCACTGGAACTAGAGGGCCAAGCCCAACCCCTGAAAAACAACTCCACACCATAATCCCCCCCTCCACCAAACTTTACACTTGGCAAATTGTGGTCAGGCAAGTACCATTTTCCTGGTCAACTGCCAAACTCCGATATGTCCATCAGATTGCCAGACAGAGAAGCATGATTTGGCACTCCAGAGAGCACGTCCAACTGCTCTAGAGTCCAGTGGTGGCGTGCTTTACACCACTGCATCTGGCGCTTTGCATTGCACTTAGTGATGTAAGGCTTGGATGCAGCTACTCGGCCATGGAAACCCATTCCATGAAGCTCTCTACGCACTGTTGTGCTCATCTGAAGGCCTCACCAAGTTTGGAGTTCATTAGCTTTCGACTATGCAGACAGTTGGCGACTTTTGCGTATTGTGCAATTCAGCATGCGCTGACTCTTCTGTCATTTTCCGTGGCCTACCACTTGGTGGCTGAGTTGCTGTTGTTCCCAGTTGCTTCCACTTTGTTATAATCCCACTAACAGTTGAGCGTGGAATATTTAGTAGCCAGGAAATTTCACTTATGGAATTGTTGCACAGGTGACAACCTATCTCAGTACCATGCTTGGAGTCACTGAGCTCCTGAGAGTGACCCATTCTTTCACAAATGTTTGTAGAAGCCGTCTGCATGCCTAGGGGCTTGATTGTATACACCTGTGACCATGGAGATGATTGGAACACCTGAATCACATGATTTGGAGGGCTGGCCCAATACTTTTGGCAATATAGTGTACTTTACTATACAGTGTGTGTGTGTTTATAGATTAATCTTTATATAATTGTTCATTTATATACAAATATATCCATATGTCTATAAATAGTATATAGATCATAGTTTTTTCTATTTGGTTTCTAGTTTATATGTCTGATTCATGAATATTTTATGTCTAAATTGTCCATATAGCTTCAGTATACATTCAGGAAAAAAAACCAAAAAACTTTCTGTGAAAAACATTATTGTAGAATGGAGAAAAAAGTAAAACTAATAGGAACGACATGTGGCCAGTTTCCTGCTCAGCATGTCCTAGATTTAACAGTTCTAAATGACAAGCAAAAACCACTCGCACCACAGGGATTGTCATCACTGACTTTTCTTTCACTGTGCATATTCCAGGGCCATCTTGCTTTACTCCTTGTTGATCTGACAGGAAACATAATGTACATAATCTTAACAACAAGTCAACATTGGCAGCTCACTTTTTTTTTTTTCTGACTGGTTTGCTTTAACAGGATCTTTCCTTCCTGTGCTTTCTGTGTCACCAAATTTATTAGAAGGGCCAGACCCCACGTGGATCTTGCTGACTCCTAGAGGTTATACACCTGGGCAATTCAAACTCGCCCTGTGATGAAACCCCCCCCCCCCCATAAATTTGTTACCTTCAGGGAAAAACTGATCAGAATGATTAATAGATCTAGAGATCTATAGAGAGCTGCACATCTAGAATTTTCCTGTAAAAGTCAAGCTTCTCTCCCTTCCTGATTTGTATGTAAATGGACTCCTCAATCTTAGTAGGTGGCAGAGTCGGGCACAACTCTACAGTAATTGTGAGAAGGAAGTTGGTTAATTTATCTGTATGCACCTTGTGTTATCATCATGTTTCCCACAATGTTTTTCGGTCTCTTAAAAATAAATGACCCCTAGGGTCAGTTAATGGTTTTGTGGAAAAGTTGGTATATTAGTCATGGTGGCTGTAAACTTTTAGACCAGGTGTCATAACCACAGCGGTACAAATTATCCGGTGAAATTCATTTTTGTGGTTGACTTACTAGATTTCATGTCTGCCTAGGCCTGGGGAGCTTTCATACATCAGAACAGCTCCTCACCTTTTCTTGGACATAAATATCTTCTCCACAGCTGTCCAATGTTTAATTCAATAGTTTAGATTTGTACTGATAACATCTAAAAGATTTCATGTTGCCCTCAATCCCCTCATGTTTTGCATTGTATTGGTATTGTTCTGTCACATGTTCTGTCCCCCTTTGTAATGTACAGCGCTGAGCGAACTATTGGCACTTTATAAATACTGTATAATAATAATGTTGCTATGGAACCTCAGAGAAAACAAACCAGTCTTTTATTGATGTCCAATTTGGGATTTTCCCTAGCTTCCTGTCACTAAGACGTGATAGTAGTAGTATGTTTCCTCATTATGAAGATGGCCGCTTTCATATCCTGACAGGTAACATTAGAACATGGTAGCCATACCAGCTGGCCAACTTTACAATTTTGAGGTTTTGCAGTATCTGTTTTATGGCTAATGGCGACTGTGTTTTTTTTGTAAAGAAATGGAAACTTCTGCTGCACATGAAGCATTTGTTTGTAATTCTGTCAAGGAATAAACCTTTTCTGTAGCAATGAGAAGTATCCACCCCACTCAGGGCAACAGTCAAAAATACCCTTGCAGTGGGATCCCCCTGCACTGCAAGGGTTAAATGCTTGTTAAGGAATAAAAGGATTATACCTTATTCCTCCACCTCTGGACTTGTTATGGTAGCCTTCCTCCAGGCTGTGCAACTGAAGCTTCTTCTGTCAGGCGCTCTTCCAGTCATACAGCGGCACCCCTGATAGTTCTGCATTGCATGTGGAAAGGGCCCACCCATAACCTGGAGGGAGAGAGGGGGTGAGTCATGGAAGCCTCCTGGAATGAGGTATAAGGTGGGCATTTAACCTTTGCAGTGCAGGAGGAGGGCCCCATTGCATGTTTTTTTTTCATATATAAAGCTCACACCCTAGAATATATATATATATATATATATATATGTGTGTGTGTGTGTATATATATATATATATATATATATATATATATATATATACTTTTTTTTTTTTTAAGCAGGGGCCCTAGAGCACAAAATACACATTAATGCATTTTAGTGCACACAAACCCAATATAATACCCAATCTTTTGGCAAAATATAAAAGATGATGTTACATTGAGTAAATAGTTACCCAACATGTCAAGCTTTAAAATTATGTACATCTGTGGAACGGCTACAAAGTATGGTACAATAAATTATCCATAGGCAACAATTTAAAAGTCTTTATGGGTTATCAGATTAGAGTAACACAGGAGGCCTGCTGCAAGAATTATTGCTCTAACCCTGACCTCATGTGTAGTGCGATTTTTCAGTTTACATATGCATGTGGACCAACGTGTGCAATTGCCTTTGTACCTGAGCATGAGGGCGCTTACATTTTTTAAAATTATTTTAATATTTTTTTTTAATTCCTACACTGTACCTTTTATCACTTTTTTTGCTATCACAAGGGATTAACATCATAGCACGGGCTGTGTCAGTACCCCTTTATGGAGATCTGGTGTCTATGAGATCTCAGATCTCTCCTCTGGCCTCTAAGGTGTCCGTTTATGAACCAGCAGTAATAGATCGCTGCTCAGTTCTCCGGCATTCTCGGAGAACACAGTTCTCCTGTGAATGCAGTTTATGAAGCAGTTCTCCAAATGAAGGGAGAACGATCTCCAAACGCTGGAGAACTGTCTACAAACTCTGGAAAACGGCTGATTTTACTATAATCTCGTGAGATTACAGTAAAAGATCAGTTTACTAAACAGAGGTAAATTATCTCTGCTTAGTTTTCGGTCCCTCTGATTCTCCAGCTCTGGGCTGGAGAATCTGGAGGGAGAACACAGATCTCCAGAGAAGGGCTGACATGATCTCCTGAGTGTCATAAACTGTGAATGACCAGAGAATAGCTGAGATCCGTTGAATCGCAGCTATTCTCTGTGTCATAAACGGACACCTAAGGCAGCAAATGAAACTGAAATTGGTTTGATCTGCTGCTTCACGAGCTGGTACCTGCTTTTAGACAAACAAAAACTGGAAAAGATCCTCAATGCTTCTGGTTTCTGATGTTACACAGTGGAAGGAACAACATCAGTTCCTTGTGTCCGCAGAAACTGATGCTGCCATAGGCATCCTCGCCGTACCCCCTGATTGGATGGGAGAGCCTGATAAAGTTGTCTGCAGGAGGGGGAGAACCAGAGCAATTTTTCAAGGAAAAAGGGCAGTATCCAGATGTGCAAAGTTGTAATGATTGTAATTGCAGCCAAAGGGTTTTCTACCAAGTATTGAATTCTGCAATATGTAAATGTCTTTTTTTTTTTTTTTCCCCCCCCGTTTTTAGTTACCTTTTTGTTAATTAAATCCATTTCAAAGTGGATGTGCAGCCAAAATTTGTTTAAGTCTTGTAAAGAGAAGCTTATGTTACAACTGGAGGGGCCGGTGTGATGAGAGTATATATATATATATATATCTAAGCATAACTTATGCTGGATAGCTTAGCTCTGCCGAAGGGGGTGCACCTGAAACACGTCAGCTTGCTAGCCTGGCAGGGTTACTTAGATACATGCGGTTTCCATTCATTGTGGCATCATGTGTTTTTAATGCTATTTCTTCCTCTACTTCTGTGAGAACCCATTTGGCACTTATTGGATTTTTTTACAAATAAATAACTAGTAATGCACTAGGTATGGGTGCCATCGTTCTTTCTTTTTTGTAGTTGCTATAGGATTCCCCCATCTGAGGAGGGCTGCACCAGCTAGGCATTCCTGGTGGAACCCATGGATATCCATCTCCGGCCCCTTCTGGTAGTGGTAGTATTCAGAGCAGTTTTATGTTAGGTTTGTGTACATTCTTGTGTAGTCTGCAGCTTCCCACACACAGACCTATCCAGTGGTGACCCATTAGTACTGGTTAACTGTGCCAGTGACATATGGTAACAGATGAATAAACTTCCATTTGAAAAATTATTCACATTTTTACAGCTCCCCTTAGCATCTAGAAATGTTTGCATCCATGTAAAATCAATATGGTTCAGCATCTATCTCCAGAAGGTAAACTGCAGGACAGCAGGCCACCTATAAACCACAGGAAAGCAAACAGAGAGGCATTCCTCATTTCAGTCCTCCCATGTAAGGATCCTCGGTGTTAGATAGCAAGGAGAAAGTACAAATTCCAGAACACACTGTGCTAACTTCTGGTTGACATGTGCTCTGCCATCTATATGGTCATACTCTGTCACCAGGTCAGCTCCTTAAGAGGGGCCACCAGCTGTTGTACATGAATGAGGGATTGGTAGCTGCTCAAAAGGAAAGTGTTCCACTTCATCTTCCAGGGAGGGGGGAAGGGAAGGTATGTCCATATCTGATATACCCTACTCCTATCCCAGGTCATAGTGCAGTGATCGCTACAGTGACCTATGTAAGAAAACCTTTTTGCAGGTCTAAGGAATGGGGGGAAAAACTGACTGTACACTGACCTAAACCACTTAACTGGTGATATCTTGGTTAATAAAAATGAACATACAGAACTCTTGATACTTGTAAATGGGAATGAATAGATCTGCCCAAGTTCCATTTGTAGAGGGTTTACTAAATACATTTTGTATAAACGTAGCCCCACCCCTTGTGACTATATTGACAAAATATGAACATATCCATATATGGTCAATGATGGCACTGGGTGGTCCTGCCCCTTGTGATGTCACTGACCCTGCCCCTTTATTTAAGTGGTGGAGGGCAAATGAAACTGTCATTCGGCGTCTGGCCTTTTTTTTTTTTTTTTTTTCCTGTGGGTCAGAGCTGGTCATTCATTGCGCCTAACATGGATATACACGTGTTCGCTGGGAGGCATGACTGATGTTATATGTACATCAGGGGACTTTTTTTTTTAAATAATGGATTTGTCAAAAACTGTGTTTTTTATTTACATTTGCTTTTATTTTCGTGAATGAGTAGGGGTACACTCATTTTACATGGGGAAGAGAGGGGGGCTGGGATCTGTGGGCCACTTGTTAAAGAGGGCTTCCAGATTCCAATAAGTATACCTCAGCACCCCCAGGGGGCCAGGGTTGTGGGGAAGAGGCCCTTGGGGACAAGGTGCTCTGCCAGTAGGCAAAGTACTTTCCCGGCCTGCATGCTCAGATAAGGGTCTGGTATGGATTTTGGGGGGACCTCCATATTATTATTATTTTTTTGTTGGCATGGGGTCCTCCTCAAAATCCTTACCAGACCTGAGGGGCCTGGTATGCATAGTGAGGGGATGGCCATACCATTAAAACTTTTTTTACTGACCGCTCCATTGTTTCCATTCTGCTGTCAGCCAGGGAATCTCACAGCTGACAGCAGAGATGAGTTACTGGATGTCAGAATGGCGGGTGCCTTAACAACTAACACAAATCACAGGCAAACATGCACCAAAAAAATTGCATGTACGTACATTTTCTGTGCATCTCCATTGAAGTCTAAGGGGCACAAAATTGTATTGCAGTTACCCTTTCCCAAAGTCACATCACAACTGCATTGCATTTACATGAACAGACACCACTGAAATCAGTGTGCTTTTAATTGTCATATGATTCTGTGACTCAAGTTGCATCTGAAATCCCACCAGTGTGAACCAGACCTAATGGGTAGTGTGGAAAACCTGAACTGCAGTGGCACAGAGACACTGACGAGACAAATGTTTGATAATCCAATCAAATGTATGAAAAGTCAAAGCATGTGTGGGTGTATTTATATCACTTTCTGGTCTTGTTGTCTTTTGATTATAACATACACTTAAACCCCAAACCATTTTTGTAATTGATCTTATACAACAAGATAAAATACATTGAAATTTTGTTGCAAACCAATTCATTAAAAGTATAAATATAATTTGTAGCACTACCCCCCTAGGACCCACAGGAATACTGTCCAAGTCCTCCCCAAATACCTTGCCCCGCAGCAAGGCACATTCACTTGTTTCTCCAATAATCAGTTTAGGGGTGTTGTTTTTATTTTTGTTGAATGGAGCTGAGTGGGATACTCCAGATTAGGAACTATGTCTGTGCTTCAATCAGTGGACTTCAGCTTTAAGCAGTAGCAACAGTGACTTCTTTACAGCTCCAGAGCAGTGTCCCTTTAGGTAGTAGTGGGTGAATGGACAAAGCTGTTTGGAACACCAGGGCTATTCCCTTTGCTAAACCCGATGCTGACTTCCTTGCACCAGGGGTTAGCAGCACACAGTCTAAGATCCTTAGGGATGTCTGTACTCACAAGGCCCAAGAGCAACTGGACACCGTGCTCTGTGATAGCAGACCAGATGTTCAGGAGACAGCCTCTCAGTGAGTGGAACAGAACCCAATTCAGGCCCACCTGAGGCCCACTGCAGCTGCTGCTTGGGAGAGCAACGTGCTCTCCCCCAGGCTTGGGCAATCCTCTCCAGGAAAGACCCAGAACTCGCTGTGCTCAGTGAATATATATAGTTACTCAGCATGCCTTGGAGCCCCTCACTCTGGGATAGGCTGAGGCTGTATAAATATTCATGCTGCCATCTGCATAGCTGCCCACCTATCATTCAAAAACTTCTGCAGTCTCCTGGATACAGAGGAAGCTTAGGCTGACTAGCAGCACTTGAGCACACAAAGCAGACCTCGCTAGCAGATCACAGATCATTCAGTACAGTGAGAAAGCTATACTTGTACCTAGCAACAATTATAATCACTCTGCCTGGAGAGTGACAACTAAATTTACCTTTCAAAAACGCAACTAATCCTAGCACCTACCTAGGAGGGTGCTACAATTGAAAATTCCTATCATATCTGAAATGGGTGTGTATGTGGGCAACATCAGTGGTTCCCAAGGAGAATAGATGAACATCGCCGTCTTAGAGAATGAGAACAAAGCATCCTAAGTATACTGATTCTGCTTCTTGTATTGCTGCAGGGAACATTCTCTCTGCGCTCACACTCAGGGGTGTGAAATTTCCTCAGGCACAACATTTGAGCTGTTAAACTTTTTTTTTAATTTCATGAATATTTATTGCAGGAATGTGAAGGTAAAGAAGCTGATGCACTTCACTGGTAAAAACCATGAATAAGAGCATATTAAAGGTTAAAAACAAATATATGATTTTGCAGGTAAAAATGTGCATTTATTCATGGAATGGAATTCATTGGTAACCACAAGCCACTTGCCGCGGTGGCATAAAGGTCTAACATGTAACGTATTACAAAAGGTGAACCTATCTTTTAAAATGGAGTCTGTCCTCAAAAGCTGATCCTTCCAAGCCTGTCTGAACTATGCGGTGTTCTTCTAGATGTGGTTAACACAGCAGACTGACGGCCAGGTGGGACACTTCACCTTCTGAGTGGATGTCACATGACATCCTGTCAGAAGGCACCGCTCACGCGGCCTCACAATCTGTCACTGGCTGTGTCCACGGGACTTTAGAGTATTTTACTGGCTTTCCTCTTACATAGTTGACAAAAGATACAAGTCCATGGAGTTCAACCTATAGAGAGAAAAACCTCCATATACACAAGTCTACTCAAAACTGATCCAGTGGTAGACAAAAACATCCCAATATAGTAAGGTCCAATTTGCTCCAGCGTGGGAAAAAAATTCCTTCCTGATCCTTCTGGAGGCAATTCCTGGATCAACTACTCCTGGTGTTATTGCCCATAAGTATTAGTATGCAGTTATATTTAGTTCATTTAGGAATATATCCAGCTCTTCTTTCAACGCAATCTTCTGAGCTGGTCAGATCTAGTTCTTACACTTCATTTTCACAGCTCTTGCTTTGAAGAAGACTTTCTGTATGTGGAGGTTAAATCTCTTTTCCTCCAGACATAGCGTGCCCCCTTGTCCTCTGTAATGACCTGAAAGTGAATAGCTCAACACCAAGTTCACTATATGGACCCCCTATGTATTTATACACAGTGATCATATACCCCTTAATTTCCTCTCTAGAGAGAATAAATTTTGTTCAGCTAACCTCTCCTCATAGCTGAGCTCTTCCATGCCTCCTTTTTTGCACTGTGAACTGGTGTCCATAACTGAACTGCTTATTCTAGATGAGTTCTTACTAATGATATATACGGAGACAAAATTTGGCATCTCTGTCTCTCTCTGGAGTCTATACCTCTTTTATTACAAGAAAGGATATTGTTAGCCTCAGAACCTGCAGCTCAGCATCGCATGCTATTAAGTTTATGATCTACCAGAACTCCCAGATCCTTCAATCATTGACCCCTCCAGATGTTCTTCTGTTGGAATGTATGATGTACGCATGTTTTTAGCCCCCAAGTGCATAACTTTACACTTAACAAACTTAAACCTCGTTTGCCTCATAGTTGCTTCATTTTAAATAGTGTATAGAGGTCCGCTTGTACATTGGGGACCTCCTTTAAGGATGTTATTCCACTGCATAGCTTGGTGTCATCTTCAAAGAGTGAAACAGTACATTTATTCCCTAATGATATCATTTATAAATATGTTAAATAGTAAGGGTCCCAATGCTGAACCTTGGGGTGCACCACTAATACCCTTCGACTATTCAGAATATGAATCATTATTACTGCTCTCTGAATATGGTCTTTTTAGTCTGTTTTCTTTCCATTTACAAACTGAATTTTCTAAGCCTGTAAACTTGAATTTCCACATCTGTCATGTGTCCAGCTGTGTCAAAAGCTTTTGCAAAATCCAAGTATATTACATCCACGGCCGGCCACTCCTTTTTGTAAATTTTTACTTCCCTCCTCCTAAAAGGAAGTCATATTGGTTTAACAACTTTGGACTTTCATGAATCCATAAATATGTTGCTTAAAATATTTTTTTTTTTTTAGCAAAAACTCTACTATATCATCTTTCTTAAACTCTTATCTTCCCAACTATAGAAGGTAAACTAACAGATCCGTAGTTACTTGGTAAAGACTTTGATCTCTTTTTAAATTTTGGTACTGCATTGGCCTTGCACCAATCCAGTGGTACTATACCAGTCATTAAAGAGTCTGTAACAATTAGAAACAATGGCTTAGATATAACAGAACTTGGCTCTTTCACGACCCGTGGGTGTATGCCATCCGGTCCAGGTGGTTTATTCACCTTTATTTTGTCTAAATATTTTTGGATCATATCAATTTTAAGCCATTGTATATCATTTGGGGCTTTGTCAATACCATCCCCATTAAGGATTTGAGCTCCCCCATTTTCCTTTGTATACATAGAGCCGAAGAAAGTATTTAATACATTTGCCTTTTTTGTCCCCAGTCACCAACTCAACATTTTCTTGTAAAGGGTCTACATGCTCAGACCTGATCTTTTTAGTCTTTGAAGAATTTTTGGGGGTTTGTTCTATTCTTTGCAACCTGTTGCTCATTTTGTAGTTTTGTGGCCTTGATTTCCCCTTTACATATTCTGTTGTATTCTTTGTAACTTGTAAATGATTAGTGTTCCTACATTTTTATATTTTTTTAAATGCTCTTTTATTATGTGTAACGTTGGATGTGAACCAAATGGGTTTTATTTTTAGTCTTTAAACTTATTACACATGGGAATATAGTTTGCAGTGTTTACATACAGTCAGTTTGAAGCATTCCTATTTCTGTTCTGTCTTCTTTAACCATTTGCCCTCCAGAGGATTTACCCCCCCTTCCTGACCAGGCCATTTTTTGCAGTACAGCACTGCTTTACTTCAACTGACAATGACGCAATCATGCAATGCTGTACATAACTGAAATGTATGTCCTTTTTTTCCCACAAATAGAGTTTTCTTTCAGTGGTATTTGATCACCTCTGCGGTTTTTATTTTTTGCGCTATGAACAAAATAAAGACAGACAATTTTAAAAAAACACCATTTTCTACTTTTTGCTATAAAACATATCCAATAATAAAATGTTAAAAAAATCGAATTTCTTCATAAATTTAGGACAAAATGTATTCTGCTACATGTTTTTGCAAAAAAAAAAAAAAACAACTAATAATCCGAATATGTATAAATTAATTGGTTTAGTGAATGTTATAGTGTCTACAAATGGCAGTGTATATACTGGAATTTGTTTTTTTTTTTACTAGTAATGGTGGTGATCAACGACTTATAGCAGGACTGCAGAGGGCATTCTGACACTGGGGGGGAACTGACTAACTGCCACTGACATCTCCAGTGACACTAATACAGTGATCAGCGCTAATAAAAAGCACTGACACTGTACTAATGGCACTGGGCAGGAAGGGGTTAACATCTGGGGTGATCAACGGGTTAACTGTGTGCGTTTTACTGTGTGTTGTGTTTTAGTAGGGAAACATGCTGTTTTGTATCTCTCTGCTGTGCAGAAAGAAAACCGCACATCCATGCTGACAGCAGAGCGACCTGTGTTGTGTACACACAGGTCTCTCCCATTTGCTTTCCCTGACGACCACCAAGTGCCGGCCGGGACCCAGTGATTGACATCTTTAGCTGCCAAGAGTGGCTTGTGCGCACCCCTACCTGGAAATGCAAATAATGTATGTATGTATATATATATATATGTGATTTTGCACAGCCCTGCCGCCCTGTAGAAGTATTTCTGCTATAGAGCAGAGGTCAATGACAACATTTCCTCTCAGCCTAAATCGTTCTCCCAGAGTTGGGGTATGGAGCCATTTGGCCTGTCTTCTTCAGTTGAGAACGGAGAGTGTGACAGTGAGCACCGCAGCAGATACACTTAGTTTTACTCACGCTGACAAGGATCATTATGTTTCCTAGCACCCTTTGTTATTTCAAATAACTTTACATTCTCCTACTGTATATATTTTCATAGCTTGCGGAGCCAGTGTCACAGTTCAGATCATCTGTCATCTCGTGTTTCTTGGCTGCTCAGGGAATGTAAGGTGAGGTGGAAATGAAACATAATTGTCTCCAACACAGTGAATGACAAGTGTGTATTAATGAGCTGTCAGAGTTCTGTTCCCACAAGTGGAAACATGACCCAGAGTTATTGTGGTGGTGAACTGCCCAGAGTATGTCCGTGAAGGATTCTTGGTTATGGATGGCCTTCAAGAATCGCATGTGTCCCTCTATAGAGTCTATGCCGTTATCAGCTGTAATCCCACATGCAAGGCTTCTCTGCTTCTTCAGTGTTTTATTGCAGGAATTGCATCAGCCTTGCAACCTTTTTTTTTTTTTTTTTAATCGGATTCCTTACTCACCCATACTTGTTACAAGAGAGAGCTTTGTTTTGTGTTCCAAGCTGCAAGAGGCTGCATTACAATACATAACACATACAATGCAAATCAGATGGGAAAGCTCTGTGTTGTGAACATGGCCCCCTCTTAAAGCAGAACTTTAAGAAAATGAAGTCTCTTTTTCAGGTATAGGTCTATATACAACATACCAGTATTGCGCTCATTATCTCATCATGCTCTGCACAGCCTCAGTTGTCCTGTACTCTCAGCTTTGCGCCAGGAATCAGTGAGTCACTAGAGGCCGATCAGCTGACAGCCTCAAGATTTACTGCTGCTGTTAAGGGGAAGGAAGCAACAGTAATAGCACTCTGTGCTGAGGCAACACAGATTATAGAGGGAGAAAAGAAGAGCCAGGAGAAGCAACAGGACAAATTCTGCTGCCAGGGAGAGACAAAAAGAGTTAATCTTACAAGGATAGTGTATTATCTACCTGGTATTCCCTCCTTTCTCCCTCCATAGTCAGTTGTGAACCTGAGCACTACTGCAGCCAAGACATACAATTAAGGTTGGAAAGTCACACATTTTAATTACAAAAAGTGACCTATTGTTTTTGAGACAAAGAAGAGGGGTCGAGCTCTCAATAATGAAGTGACTGCTCTGATCTTCAAAAAAATGGCAGCAAGAAGAAACAGGAGCAATTCTGGTGGCAATTTACAGCACACACTAATTGTGAGAGCATCATTTATAATATCGATCATTATAAAGAACAATAATCGTATCAAATTATTACGAGTAAGTTTCCACTTTTCTTTGCGCCACCACTTTCATCCATACAAGTCTTCTTTATCTGCCAATGATTACTTATTGATCTCAGAAGTGTCTCACCATTCCTCCCACCAACCCCAAGGATGGGGCGCTGTTCCTCCCACTGATACTAGAAATGGTGAGCTAATTACCCCACTGGCACCAACAATGGGGCACTGTTCCTCTCAATGACCACCAAGCCCAGGGTATGGTTTACTCCCACTGGCCACAATCTGGCCCCCATAAAATTTGGAGGGCAGTAACTGGTCCTTTGTTTCAAAAGTTTGAAGACCCCTGTGATAGAACAACACAATTGAGAATCTGTGGCAAGACTTTTATTTTGCAAGTAAGAATGGGCAAAAATGTCTCTCTAGATCTGCAAAGCTGGTGGAGACATCCCCAAAAAGACTTGCAGCTGGAATTTCAGTGAAAGGTGGTCCTAAAAGTATTGACTCCGGGGGGCTGAATACAAATGCCACCACACCTTTCATAGATCTATTTGTAAAACAATTTAAAAAGCATTTATCATTTTCCTTCCCTTTCACAATTATGTGCCACTTTGTGTTGGTCTATCACATCTAATCCCAATAAAATACATTTACATTTTTGGTTGTAATATGACAAAAGGTGGAAATTTTCAAGGAGTATGAATACTCCTTTCAAGGCACTGTATAGCAGTAGAGTAAAATATTTCCCATTTGAATAAAAATAATAAAATTGATGGAATAATTTACTGAAACTGATTGTAATATTGATATTCTTTCCAGTTGCTGTTTCTGGCAGGTTAAAACAGTATTAGACCCAAAAGCAAACATTTATTTATATTTCATTCTCCAATTCTTTGATATGGTGGCTGCATTAGTTTTCTTGGTTAGGCTTTCATTCTTCTATTTTCATCTGCTGATCTGGCCAGTAAGGCTGTTGTTTTTCAAAAGAACTAGCTCTCTTCCAAATGTATCAGTTTACAGGGATGAGAACCATTTACCACTGATAGCCCCATCAGAGCTGCCTATCAGTGCCAATCAATGATGCTTGTCAGTGTCCATCAGTTCCATTATTACTGTTGTCTATCAGTGCAGCCTCATCAGCACGCATCAGTGAAGGAGAAATATTACTTCTTTACAAAATTTATAACTATAAAAAAAACTTTTTTCTAAATTTTTTATTTTAGTTTGTTTAGCAAAAAATAAAAACCCAGCCAAAAGAAAGCTCTATCTGTCTCCAAAAAATTAAAAAAATTTGGTTTGGGTACAGTGTTGCATGCCCGCGCAGTTGTCGTTCAAAGTGCAACAGTGCTGAAAGCTGATAATTGGCCTGGGCAGGAAGGGGGTGAATGTGCCCGGTAGGCAAGTGGTTAAATAAATATGTCTAGACGGAACTATCAAAACAAATGTTTGCAAATACCACTGATATTTCTAACATGAGTAGATCAATGCAAAAACTAATTTTTAGGTGGCCATCTGATTTTCACTACAGATAAATGACATGATTTTACACATTCAGTGAAAGCCAGAAAACAATAGTGAAAGTGACAGGGAAAGCATGTGAAAAATGTTGCCCCGACTTAAGGCCTCAAGGCTAATATAACTTGATCTTGTAATGTCTTCTGCACTGACGTTTTACTATCATCCACTTTTACGACAATTATGCGACATGATATTGTGTGTGTTTTTCCTTTTTCTCCTATGAAGTCTGCATGTTCTTGTCTGGAGTGTCCGCTGTATGACAGGCTTATTTCCAACCAGATTGAGTTCTGGCCAATTATTTTTTAATCATTCTAGATATTAGTTTTGAATAGAATATGTTTAGACCCTCTGGTTTGGTGACAATGAAGTGATATAGATAGCAATGTAAACTTAACAGAGACCGAGGGCAAATCTAAATTATATAATTATATATTAATTTATAGTGAGTTGTCACCAGCACAGATGTAATTTTTCCTTTCCTTTTCAATGTGTTTATTGGTTTTGCTGTATAGAAAACGACTCCAAGCAGAATGTACAGTTAGATGTCCACAAACTGAGCATGTAGCGAATTAACAAAACAATAGCTGTATAAAAGATAATACAATCCCAATTTAAAGAAAATTGGAATACTGCGTAAAATCTACATAAAAGCAGAATGCAATGATTTTCAAATCTCATAAACCCATATTTTATTCACAATAGAAAACATATCAAATGTTTAAAATGAGAAAAAAATGAGGTAATTTTAAAGTTGATGGCAGCAACCTGTCTCGTAAAAACTGGGCCATGCTTACCACGGTGTAGCATCCCCTGGGAACTGAGGAGACCACTGAGGTTTTGGTAGAGGAATGTTGTCCCATTCTTACCTGATAGAGGATTCTAACTGCTCTATTGTCCTGGGTCTTCTTGGTCGTGTAAAGATGTGGCAAATATTTTTAGTTGGTGAAAGGTCTGAACTGCAGGCAGGCCAGTTAAGCCCCCAATCT
Organism: Staurois parvus; assembly: GCF_062004578.1. NCBI lineage: Eukaryota > Metazoa > Chordata > Amphibia > Anura > Ranidae > Staurois > Staurois parvus. Next base: position 1,434,325 of record NW_028318883.1, read on the forward strand.
CTTCTACTATGAAGCCATGCTGTTGTCATAGATGTAGTATGCAGTTTAGCATTGTCCTGCTGAATTATGCCAGGTCTGCCCTGAAAAAGACGTTGTCTGGATGGGAGCCTATGCTGCTCTAAAACCTGGATATATCTTTCAGCATTGAAGGTGCCTTTCCAGATGTGCAAGATGTCCCATCCATATACACTAATATAACTCCATACCATCAGAGACGCAGGCTTTTGAACTGAGCGCTGAAAACAAGCCAGTAGGTCCCTCTCCTCTTTAGTGCTAAGGATGCGGCACCCATGGTTGCCAAAAAGAATGTCAAATTTCAGTTGGTTTGACCACAGAACAGTTTTCCACTTTGCAAAAGACCATTTTAAATGAGCCTTGGCCCAGACAAGATGGCGGCATTTCTGCATTATGTCCAGGTTTATGTGCATGATATGAGAGATTCTTGGGAGCATTCCTGAGCCCATGCAGTGATATCCATCACAGAATCTTGCTTGGTTTAATACAATGCCATCTGAGGGCCCAAAGCTTACAGGTATCCAATATTGCATTTCAGTCTTGTCCCTTGCACACAGATTTCTCCAGATTCTCTAAATATATCATCATCTACATTACATAATAAAATCAAAAGATTCAAAGTATTTGCAGTTTTACATTCAAATAACTTTTCCTGGCTTTTTTGAGACATTTTGCTGCCATCAATTTAGATTTTCACCTTGCGAGTATTATCAGGGCTTGCCTGTTTGCATTAAGGGGCAATGCCAATACTTTGATATCTGCATTGAGAAGTCATATGGGGCAGAAGTTAAGGGAGTCCAGACAGCCTTTACCTGGTTTTGGTAACATAGCTATGTGGGCCTGTAGGGAAGTAAAATGGAGAACTTGACGAGATTTTAAATGGTTACATAGGTCATGTGAGGAGGAGTAACTTCTTTTTTTTCAGTGCAGACATAGATCTCCCCAGGGAATCCTTTCTCACATTCTGTTGCATCTCTGACACAGGAAGTATGCGTGTCTGCAAAATATATTATTAAATATATATACAGTCATGGCCGAAATTGTTGGCACCCTTGATATTTCTCCAGGAAATCATGTATTTCTCACGAAACGTATTGCATTAACACATGTTTTGCTATACACATGTTTATTCCCTTTGTGTGTATTGGGACAAAACAAAAAAAGGGAGGAAAGAAAGCAAATTCGACATAATGTCACACAAACCTCCAAAAATGGGCTGGACAAAAGTATTGGCACCCTTTCACAACTGCGGATAAATAGGAATGTTACAAGCATGTGATGCTCCTGTAAACTCACCTGGGGCAAGTAACAGGTGTGGGCAATATAGAAATCACACCTGAAAGCAGATAAAAAGGAGAGACGTTCACTTAACCTTTGCATTGTGTGTCTGTCTGTGCCACACTAAGCATGGACAACAGAAAGAGGAGACGAGAACTGTCTGAGGACCTGAGAACCAAAATTGTGGCAAAATATCAACAATCTCAAGGTTACAAGTCCATCTCCAGAGAACTAGATTTGCCTTTGTCCACAGTGCGCAACATTATCAAGAAGTTTGCAACCCATGGCACTGTAGCTAATCTCCCTGGTCGTGGACGGATGAGGAAAATTGATGAAAGATTGCAACGCAGAATAGTCCGGATGGTGGATAAGCAGCCCCAAACATGTTCCAAAGACATTCAAGCTGTCCTGCAGGCTCAGGGAGCATCAGTGTCAGCGCGAACTATCCGTCGACATTTAAATGAAATGAAACGCTATGGCAGGAGACCCAGGAGGACCCCACTGCTGACACAGAGACATAAAAAAGCAAGACTACAGTTTGCCAAAATGTACTTGAGTAAGCCAAAAGCCTTCTGGGAAAACGTCTTGTGGACAGATGAGACCAAGATAGAGCTTTTCGGTAAAGCACATCATTCTACTGTTTACCGAAAACGGAATGAGGCCTACAAAGAACAAAACACAGTACCTACGGTAAAATATGGTGGAGGTTCAATGATGTTTTGGGGTTGTTTTGCTGCCTCTGGCACTGGGTGCCTTGACTGTGTGCAAGGCATCATGAAATCTGAGGATTACCAAAGGATTTTGGGTCGCACTGTAGGGCCCAGTGTCAGAAAGCTGGGTTTGCGTCCAAGATCCTGGGTCTTCCAGCAGGACAATGACCCCAAACATACGTCAAAAAGCACTCAGAAATGGATGGCAAAGAAGCGCTGGAGAGTTCTGAAGTGGCCAGCAATGAGCCCAGATCTAAATCCCATTGAACACCTGTGGAGAGATCTTAAAATTGCTGTTGGGAAAAGGTGTCCTTCCAATAAGAGAGACCTGGAGCTGTTTGCAAAGGAAGAGTGGTCCAAAATTCCGGGTGAGAGGTGTCAGAAGCTTATTGATGGTTATAGGAAGCGACTGATTTCAGTTATGTTTTCCAAAGGGTGTGCAACCAAATATTAAGTTAAGGGTGCCAATACTTTTGTCCAGCCCATTTTTGGGGTTTTGTGTGACATTATGTCATATTTGCTTTTCTGCCTCTGTTTTATATTTGTTCCAATACATACAAAGGGAATAAACATGTGTATAGCAAAACATGTGTTAATGCAATACCTTTTTTGTGTGAAATACTTGATTTTCAGGAAAAATATCAAGGGTGCCAACAATTTCGGCCATGACTGTATATACTTTTTTTTTATTGGAGAGAGATGGTACTAATAGACATTTTAAATATGGGGTTTTTATGAGACTGTTTTGCTAGCTTTAAACCTGTGTTGAGCATTTTTAAAACTGCATCTGGTAAACCTGTGTATTTGTTCCCTGCACATGTGTGTCTTTAGGCATATTGAAAGACTGCTTTACTGAACATTTGCTCCTTGTGATGCAAGGTGTCTGAGGGAAGATCTGGTTTCGTAGTGCATTCAGTCAGACCCCGTCTTCTTCTAATGCATGTAAGGGAAAATTTAAACTAGCTGTTGTGGATGGCAAGCATAGCTCTTTAGACAGTTTTTAACCTGAATTTCATGTGTGTACACACACACACACACACACACACACACACACACACACACACTTACTTTTACCTCACAAAAGGATTAGCAATTCTGTAGTTGGATCCTGGGCATCAGTGTAGTCAAAAGCAATATACCCTGGTCCAGGGCCCAACAACCCTCCCTTTCCCAGCCTTTAACTGGACAGTGAAGGAGCAGTGCCAAGGCTTACAGCCACAGGGACAGAACCGGGCAAGAATCGTTAGAATTTTGTTGGGGGGTTCTAATAATTTCCTGCACACACTCTGGGGAATTCGCTAAACCTTTTGTCATAATGACCCAGGAAAGTGTTAGAGTGAAATGTAAACTAGTGCAGGTCTGCTCCTAATTAACAGAAGGAAAACAGTAGTTGTCCATGCAGAAAACTACTGAATGCGAGCTGGCAGCAGACAGGTCACATCCCTTTCTGTGCCTATGCAGTGATTACGCTAGATGGGCAGAGACCGCAGGGTTAAAACCCTTGTCCTTCCTTGCCCTGAGCTGAGCAGGGACAACTGTGAGATCAAAACTTGCTGCTCCAGCTCTCCATTCCCTACTGCAGCATCAGAACAGAGAACTGAATGCTCCTTATTAAGGGCCTTACACCCCTTTTGTTAAATAGGGGCATCATCTGCTCCATGTTATAAGTTTAGAAGAGTCCAGCAAGCTTGTGCTTGCACAACTCTGTGTTAATTCCTCCCACTGTGTGTGGCTATCAGCAACTATCAGCAGTGGTAGTCAGATGTGTACTCTGTACAATACAATTGGCAGTGCTGCTGCTGTTTGCATGTAGTGGCTCATCTGCTGTGTACCCAAGGTCAGCTTTTTTGCTAAGTTTTGGGTGCACTCAGACTGGATGCAGTTAATTTGATATGGTCATAGTGCAGAGTTGCTGCATCTAGAGGTAGCATTCAGCCTCCTCTGAATGCAGCAAACTATCTGCATTCACCTGTGTGAATGTAGCCGAATGGGGGGGGGTCATCCCTCTGCTCTACCCTCCTATAATTACGTTTTAGTTTGACTGCGCCCTTATTGACTTCCTGTGATGCCCCCTGGCCATTAGAGGATGCCAACATATAGATATTTTTTATGAATACCTAAATGGATCAGCTGGACGAGTATTGTGGGGTTTAATATATTGCAACAAACCCTTTTACAGTTTATGCCAAGATGTATGGTCTATGGAGAATGCTGCCATCATCACCATACCATTCTGAACATGTGCAGCCTTTTCCAGGATCCTCCCATTGAAACGGAGTAACATGAATTGGAGGATCCAGGGGAACACTGCACCTGTGCAGAATTATGGGTGAACAATCCCTACTCTTACTCCTGTGATGATAGAGGTGTGCTCAACAGACCATCTATTCTGGATTATATGAAGGATGGCACTCATCACTCACGAATATTACTTTTCTGGTCAGGCTTTGCAGGGAGTTGCTATTATCCTAAAGGAGGCACAATTTCTCTACATTGTACCATGATTTGTACACTACTGGGCTCCTTGACTGCACTGCAGATATATTCTACATGTGAATTAACCCTTTAAATATGTTACTGGATGAAGAACATTCAGAAACATTTCTGCACCTCCCCCTTTCTTTTATTACTGTCTTTAAAAGACAATACATTCTTGCAAATGTTTTAGTAAGCAGTTAACATACAAAATTAGAGGGTAGGCCTCTCTTGCTTTGGGGAGTTGTAATGCTATGAAATGTGTTGGCCTCGGACCCTTTGTTTCTTGGGTAATGTTTACAATAAAGCATTGCTGCCCAGATGCCAGGGGCATGAGAGGTGACTTGATGTCATTTCTTTAGCCAAAGGAACAGAGTCACAAGATATTCTGCTGAGAGCAAGATAAAAACTTGTTTATGGAATGAACCGTGTTTATGACATCTAGTAACCTCACTTTAGGAGATAAAAACCTGTTTAAGGATATCGAAGTTAGAAATCCTTAAGGCAGGCCATAGACAAGTCGTTTATCGGCCGAATTTTTGTCCGCACAAAAGAATCGGCCTATATTCATGCCGTTAGTGGGGTCAGCCCATCGGCCGTTTTTCGTGGATCTTCACATTTATTTTTATCGGTCATGCTGGAAAATTCACAAAAAACTGCCGTTTTTCGTGGACATTGGTGGCAGCATCGGCAATGGGAAACGGCCCGTCTATGGCCTGCATAAGTCTGGGGGAGATGAAAAGAGGTTTTGGGGTAGATAAGAAGCAAAAGTGTGACTTTTCAGATAACGAATATGATGGCTGAACATGACTCTATTATCCTTGCGGAACCCTTCTGCTAGCTCCTCCTGCGGTGGGTGTGGCGTCACCCACTATTGGACAGCTTCCAGAAAATGTGTTTATAAGGCGGAGGTCTGGGCGAGACTAGTAGAAGCCCCCCCTTAGTGGCCAGAGGACGCTCTGACGCTGGGATTTTTGCCAAGGCTATTTGGGCTCATCAACTGGTCGCGCCTACGGCTTCTCCGTGACCCCCTGGACAGTTTGGTTCCGATGGGATTTGTTCCTCTCAGCTTCCACATAGCTTCGGTAATGTATTAATTCTATGCTGTCAAATGATGTGTCTATTTCATGCTGGAATGCTCACATTATTATTGGTGTGTGTTATTATGCAGATTGTGATGAATACAAGATATATCCTCCTGTGTGTCGTGTGATAATAAAAGTGGAGGTTTTGACAGTGCAAGAATATTGCAGTTGGATTCTGTTGTCTTGGAGTGCCAGGTGAATGCTATGATATGCCAGGACAGATGTTCATTTGGTAGTTGGTCTTTCACAATGCGTAGAACTTGTAATGGTTTAAATGTTGATTAAAAGTACCTGCATGACTACATGTTGATTGTGTGCATGTATATGACTTTTTTTTAGTAATTGCACCCAGCATCTCTATTACAGTGGATAAGGTTGCTCTTAATAAAGATCCAATTAGATCTGGCCAGTTCTTTTATTCCTAGCAGTAAGCAGGCAGAGAACACCTTTTTAACATGGAATTTCATAGGAATGTTTCTCTGCTTCTCCTGGTACTACTTTCTTCAGATAGGTTTAAGGTGTCTTTCATCCCTTGATCAAAGCAGGAGCATAATTTCACTCTGATGATTGGCATTATAGCGCCAGGATGGAATTTGTCCGTTCTTAACCTTGTCTGTAGGATGAAGCTTTACCCAGAACTGTAAAACATCGGAGTAGCACTTTATTATAAACGTTATCACTCCAGGGCAAGTACCCATGGAGGTCTAGTCCAGAATAATGGATACATGGAAATATATGACCTGCTTAAAGCGTCCAGGCTAAGGACAGGTTCATGATTTGATGTATATTCTTTATCTGAGCCATCTGACCTATACGATGTTAGAGTGTTTATTACAATGCCTGTTCAGTGATGGAGTTTGCTGGCTCCAGACAACAGTATTAGATTACACTGTGTATTGTATCAGTCTTCTCCCATTTGTAAAGTAGAGAATGAAGGAAAATAATCATCACTTGATTAGTACTTGTAATGTAAGACTTCTGTTATAACATTTTGTGGTTTTGTTCAGTTCTGCCATTATTACACAATTCTGTTAAGGGAATATCAGATGAATGATCGTCCATTTTTTCTTTTTGCATGCTAGTCTCATATCAAAAATGAAGAGGTTACTCCAAGTTGCGAAAAATTCTCGTACGACAGAATAAAAATTCAGAAGTGATTTATTGTATTGTCTGGCTTTCGCTCAGAGCACTCCACAGAAACTGCCGAACTAAAACTCACTATTTACTAATTGCTAAAACCATACTCTTGCTACTAGGCCTCTCTGCAACCTTTGATACTGTTGACCACCCGCTCCTTCTCAATAAACTCCACTGCCCTGGTCTCCAAGCTTCATCATCTATCCTGGTTCTCCTCCTATCACAGCGCTCCTTCACTGTTACCTATAACTCTGTCTCCTCCTTTCCACATTCTCTTTCTGTAGAGGTCCCCCAAGGCTCTGTTCTTGGCCCCCTTCTTCCATATCTACACCTCCTCTCTTGGGCATCTGATAACCTCCCATGGCTTCAAATACCACCTCTATGCTGATGGCACACTCAGATCTATCTCTCTGCTCCTCACTTCTTCAGTCTCTTCTCGCATTACTAACTGACATATCAGCATGAATGTCGAACCACTTCTTTAAAGTAAATCTCTCTAAAGCTGAGCTGATAATATTCCCTCCCCCTCATGCACCCCTACATGACTTTTCCAACAAGATCAATAGTACAACTATCAGTCCCTCCCCTCAAGCCAAGGTACTAGGTGTAATCCTAGGCTCTGATCTGTCCTCTCAGCCCCAAATCCAATCACTGTCAAAAGCTTGTAAACCTCCGTAACATCTCTATAATTTCCTATTTTTAACCAATGAAACCACCAAGCTACCCGTTCACTCCCTTGTTATCTCTTGCCTTGACTATTGAAACTCCCTTCTCATAGGCCTCCCTCTCTGTAGGCTATTTCCTCTCCAGTCTATCATGAATGCTGCTACCAGGAACATCTGCCTTACCAACCGCTCAGTGTCTACCACCCCTCTCTGCCAATCCATCCACTGGCTTCTGACTGCCCAGCAAATTAAATTCAAAATACTAACAGCATCATGCAAAGCCATTCACAACTCTGCCCCAACCTACATCACCAATCTTATCTTGAAGTATCACCCAAACTGTGCTCGCCGCTCCTCCCATGATCTCCTGCTCTCAAGCTCCATTGTCTCCTCTTGCCATGCTAGTCTCCAGGACTTTGCCAGAACCTCACCCATCCTATGGAACTCTCTACCTCAATCTGTCTGGCTATCCCCTTACTCTGGCTACCTTTTAGGTGATCCCTGAAAACTTATCTCTTCAGGGAAGCCTATTTTGTCTCCGAATAGACATTTTTTCATTTCCATCAGCTCATCCCAACAGTTATCACCATTTGTACCACCCTATTAGATTGTAAGATCTTTTGAGTAGGGCCCTCTTGATCCCCTTGTTTTGATTGTTGAGCTGTACTGTCTCTCCCTTTATATTGTAAAGCGCTGCGCAAACTGTTGGCACTACCTAAGTCCTGTATAATGATTGTATTGTACTTTTGTACGAAGACAGTACTGATTAAACAAAAATCGTACAATCTGGTATTACATGAGAAACATTTTCTTGCTTGTCCCTTCAAATAATTTTGGATGAAAGCGTAGTACGAATGATCAGATTATCGCACAACCTCTTCAAAAGCGGTATTTTTCGTACAATTTTCTGATCGTGTGCTAGGCTTTAGTCTCATAGGTCTTATCTGACATATTTTCCAAGTTTTCTTAAATACGTCCCTAGTGTTGTATGCAGGGTTCAATAGTTTCTTTCCCAGCTCATTAGCACTTTTACAAGATTACTCCACTAGAATACTGGTGAGGCTCAAAGCTGCAAGTGTGAATAATGTTCCTTAGAAAAGGATTTCCCTATAGTGTCCTCCTGCCCAACCTGTGGCCCTTTTTTACTTTCTATGGGGCCCCTGCAGAGCCTAATATATATTTTCCTATTGCTTTGTTATGGCAGTGATCTCTAGCAGTCTTGTGTAATGTCTCCCTAGTCTTTGACTGCCTCTTGAAGTATGTTTGCAGTCTCCAATAACTATCATCATGTTCACAGTCTATTACAGTATGTCCATAGACTGATGTTTCATGCCCACAGTCTCTGACCATATCTTGAATGATGCCCATAGTCTTTGACTTTATCTTATTGTGTGTCCACTGTGCCTGAGACTGAATGGTTACTTAATTTTTGTGCAGCTCTTTGGTTATGTCAGAGTCCACACTTGAGGCCCCTCCAAATCAAGAAAGTTGACCACCATTGTCGTAGTGCATACACAGAAAATTCTACTGGTAATCCAACATGCCTCTGTGCCACACCATCCCCACACAAGGGGGCCCTTTCTATTTTTAAGTTGAGTCACTCCCTAGATTCTCTCAGTGAAGACCTGCATTTTATATTGTGAACAGGGCTGGCTTCCTCCCAGGATCCAGTTAGCAAATATGTTTGTGCCAAAAATAAAAAGGTAGATATTCCTTTAAATTATTGTAGAATATAGTGTGACCGTCTAAATATCAGCCTACATTTTTGCTGTTTAGGATACTTTTCCCAGCTGATTTTTTGCAGAGCCTGAACTGCTTTTGGGATTTTCTTTGGTCATTTTTAATTTCTTTATGAAAGATGCCAATATACATGGACAGATAATGGGGCTGGGAGACATCTGCCATTCCATTTGTGAGCAATAATGAGTATATTTGACCTTAGAAGTATTCTTTTATTGCCTCCCAGGAGTAGTCCTAACAATACCCATCCTAGTAAAGTATATGTATGCTGTACATCTTTGGATATTATAATGAATAGGCAACGTGTATGTCTTGTGTTTTCTTTTGTTTTTTTGTGGAAGGAAAAAAAAGTGGTTGAAGGGATCTGAGGAGAAACAAAAGAGTTCAGGGGAGAATTATTATAAGGAAACTTTTAAGCAGAGATGAACCATAATGGAATGACATTTAGTTTGCTAAAGTAGTACTATAAACAATTGCCATACCTTCATCACCTCACTTTTATCCTTTGTGCCATTCTCAATGCTGCTGATCTCCAGTAGCCTCCTTGCAGCCATTGTCTGAATGTACTTTGACACCATCAGAAAGCATGACAAATGTTTGGCAATTGTCATTGCCAAAGTGCTCCATCCTTCCATTGCTGTCTTTGGTCTTCAATGGGCATACGTGCGACAGGGTGATAAACCAGGCTTATTAAAGAGAAGGTTATTGTATAGTAAGTGATTTTAGTTAAATGGGTTTATAAGGTGCTATTTGTCATTTTCCTGACTGCTTTAGAGATCACATAACCTGTTAATCTAAACTGCGCAGATCCTGTAGGCTGGCTGTTTGACAATATTGTGTTAATTCAGCTCTTGCATTGCATACTAGCACATTCTAAAGGACTTACCTTAAAACGAAGCCCTCCAGCGGTGTGCTGTTACCAATGCCGAGGCTTCAATCTTCACGAGATCCGGCTGTCTGACAGGCCGGGCTGTGATGACTCCCACGGGCATGTGCTGGGCCACAGCACAGTACACTGAAGGAATGGCACGTTTATGCCGTTCCTTCAGAGCGCATGCACCAGGTCTCAAAAAGATCAAATATCTCCTAAATGGTGTACATTTAGGAGATATTAATTTTTCCTACAGGTAAACTTTATTATAAACATAGCTGTGGGTGGAAGTTAAACATAAGAGTTTACTATCACTTTAAGATTACACATGGCTAAATGACTTGGAGGAGAAACACACCACTTCTTAAGCCCCATCCGTACGGGCTGAAGATTGACAGACATTCAGCTCATGCGTACAGGGTCCTAGTCCAACAGAAGCCAGTTGTGGGATCCACTTCTGTCAAATGAGCATGTTGGAAAACCAGCAGCCGCTCTGCATCAGCCAATGGCTGCGAGTGCTGACCAGTGTGTTCTGGGGGGAGCGCAGTTCCCCTGTTAGAACACTGGGAGATCACTGTACTAACATTGGATAGTTAGTACAGAGACCTCCTTGCAAGCTCCTCAGTAAGTTTTTCTTTCGTTCAACCCACTGGGCTGAATGAAAAAAAAAAAAAACTGTGTGTGCGCCAGGCCTTAGAAGAGATTAGACTCTAAATGAGCCATGTTACACAGACCACTTCCAAATCTAAAGTGGATATTCAAACCTATCTAATCATTGATTTTGTAATTACATTACATGTTATTTTTAACATTTCAAATCTGCAGCTTTCATTAAACTCATACCTGTTAATCCTCCCCTGTAGGTACCTTCTGATAGAGGGTGACAATGTTGTGTGACCTGTCAATCAATTGTGCTCCTGCATTGTCACCTGGGATACTGATTAAAGGCTCATGCCTTCTCCGTCTCCATGGCATGTGTGGAAATCTGCCCTGACAAATGGCATTCGGCCAAAGCTGAAGGGCTGCATAAGATAAGCAGTACTAAGATGTAACAAAGGAAGAACGCAAGCATTTTATTTAAATGAATGCAGTGCTTTTTAGATACATTTTAGTCAGGTTTACATTACCCACTTACAGACCCTTGGATGCAAGTACACACAAACAAAAAAATGTCATCTTAAATATGGAACTTAAGTGACTTTGAATGTGGTATGGTTGTGGGTGCCAGATGGGCAGGTCTGAGTTTTCAAGAACTGCTGATCTACTGGGATTTTCATGCACAACCAGCTCTAGACTTTTACAGAGAATGGTCTGAAAAAGAGAAAATATCCAGTGAGCTGCAGTTGTGTGGACAAAAATGCTTTGTTGATGTCAGAGGAGAATGGGCAGACTGGTTGCTGCGACATTTAAATGGTAGGGTCAGAATTTGGTGTAAACATGAAAGCATGGATCCATCCTGCCCTGAATCAATGGTTTGTGATGGTTTGGGGGAATATGTTCTTGGTACTAGCAAGGTTTGCTTAATAAAGTGGTTGGTGAGTGTATATTGTAACATGATTATTTCTACAGTTTACATACACTAGTTCTTTTATGTGCATAACAAGTTCCTTTTAATCTGCACATAGTATCAGTCAAAAAACTTACACGTGAGGAAAACAGTTTTTATTATTTTTAAAAGAGAAGTGTGGCGGACAATTTATATCAGAAACATAATTTTAGTGTCAAACTAGAAAGAAGTAGAATTGTTTGTTTTGTTACATCTTTTTGCCTGTTGATTACATAGATAATGAAAATCTCTATAATATTTATAACAGAAAGCTTTGTGTGTTTCAAATAAATATATACCGTATTTGCCGGCATATAAGACGACTGGGCGTATAAGACGACCCCCAACATTTCCACTCAAAATATAGAGTTTGTTATATACTCGCCGTATAAGACTACCCCCTCTTCCGCACACCTTCCACACACCAAATAAAACGTAAAAGAACATCAGATTTGATTTCAACATCTTAATTTATATTCGCAGTATACCCCTGTGTGCATTTATTGTTACCGGTTTCACATGAGTGCCATTAGTATTAGTGCCACTACAGTACCTGTCATTGTCACCATTGTACGCGACCGCAGCGCCTCCGGCCAGTCCCTGCATCTCCCTGTAATTGGCACTAGTGCGCATGTGCGAGCTCTGCATAGACAAGGGGCGGGCCGGAGCGCCGCTGCTTCCCGCCGAGCAGAAAAGGCTGGCACCCCTGTATCGCTGCTGATGCTCGCCGCAGCCACGCTGATGACCCGCTGCGGCCGCACTGGATGGTATGTAGAATGAGGTGGGCGGGCAGGCGGGCATCGGGAGGCCACTATGGCAGCTATATCTATCCCAACTGAAGTGCACCCGGCGTATAAGACGACCCCCCCCCACTTGGAGGCATGTTTTTCAGGGCAAAAAAGTCGTCTTATACGCCGGCAAATACTTTACTTATTACTGTGGCATATACAGTATGTAATGTTTGCAAAGTTATTATCAACCAGCAAATCCAATAACTGATATTTAAAAAGTTGCTGTGGTCCATAGAGGGGTGTACAGGTGCAAAAAGTGAAGCGGTTAATGTAGGTTTATATATAAAATTGCTTTGAGTGCAGAATTTCCCCGTTTGAATGAAGTGTAATGTAAAACGCATGCTTTTCTCTCTGTTCTACAACACACGTGACTTGGTGTAGTATACCTGTTCCCTGGGAAGGATTCCAGGACAAGCAGAACAAACATTAGCAACCTACAAATTATTTCCATTGTCACAGGTCTCTCTTGTATAAAGTTCTCTTTTGTACATGTAAAATCGTAGCGCTAGATGTGTGCGAACATCTGGCCAGAAAGTTTTAAATTAAAACAACAGCACATGAACTTGTTTGCACCAAAGGCAAAGCACTTGTATATTATATGGTTCTAATTAATGCTTGTTCGTGGCATTGACTGCTGTAAAAGCTTCAACCCTTTTTGGCCTGGAACAGAGAATGGAGGTCACTTCAGATCTTTCCATAATTGTAGGAAAGGAAACAAAGACATTTGTTTGGGCACAATGACTTAACAAATCATTTAGAACAAATGGATTTTGTAAAATCAGCTATACTAATAAAAATGTACAAGAATCTTGACAGAAAAATGCAGGAAGTGGTGTTCTGTACAGAAGTGGTGGAAACACCAATTTATATGTGTAAGCAACTGGTAACTGTTAAGAAAAAAAAAAAAGGGGGGGGGGGGGCAGCTGTAGCTTTTTATATCTTTTAGATCCAACAGCTCCTCCATACATCAATTTCTTTCTAATTAGACTACAACATACCCCAGACCTGTCACACTTTCCCTTTTATTGTAAATAGTAAAAAAAAAGTCGATAAAAAAGGAAATTAATTTTGGTGTTTTGTATATACCTTGTCTAGGGTCACTGTTGTCCCTCAAGATACACCAACATTTGTACTTGCTCCTTCTCCATTCATCCAAACAGACACGCGAATCCTAAGGAAAACAAAGCGCATAGAACAGTTTGATTGTATTTAAATGAGTCAATCCCCCTGCATCTGCCTTTCATGCCATTTATTTAAGGTGCTTAATTTCATTGGTTGTGGAACTGCTGGTCATAGCAGAGAGCTGTACATAGATATGGTTGCAGCGAAGGATCATTTCTCTTTTATACAGAGCGATGAAGACCAGCTGTTTTGTGAAGAATATTTATAGAGACTGAGTATTCTAGTTAAAGAGCGAAGCTTATAAATTTGTTTGGTCTATCTCTCCTCTGCTACCATATATCTCTGCTATAATCATCCACATCTGCTTTAATTTAGCATGTTCAGCAGGGCACTGATAGGGAACGAGTAAACAATTAGCACTCTGTCTCATCAGCTTAGGGAGAATTCACTATAAAACCAGTGCCCAATAATTAAACACAGGTGGGGAGCAAGGGGCATGCTGGACACAATTAGACCTAAAGCTGAACTCCAGATAGACAGAAAATCCATTCAATCCAGTTACAGTTGTGACCAAAATTATTCAACCCCCAATGCTGTAAAGGGGTTTAGGGACTATAGTGTACATTTGGAATTGTATTCAGAATCAAATCCTACAAGGACGTTGTAACTACCCAAATGCAACTAAAATGACATCAATTGTTTATGTAATACAGTAGTAAATGGTTCTTATGTGGTTTCTTCATTGCCACAATTATTCAACCCCTTAAAGACTACCACTCTGAAGAACAGAGGTTCATACAGGTGCTTTCCATCAGGTATTGAAAACACCTGTGGATGTCACCGAGCAGCAATCAAGCATAATAAGCACCAATTAGGCAGCTTTAAAATGACTGTGATACTCAGCTCCTTCTAGACATTTACTGGTGTGGTTACAAACATGGTGAAGGCAAGAGAATGGTCCAGGAAGACAAGAGAAGAGGTGATTTCTCTTCACAGGAAGGGCAATGGCTATAAGAAGATTGCAAAGATGTTAAACATACCAAGAGACACCTTAGGAAGCATCATTCGCAAATTCAAGGCAAAGGGCACTGTTGAAACGCTACCTGGTCGTGGCAGAAAGAAGATGCTGACTTCGACTGCTGTGCGCTACCTGAAGCGTAGAGTGGAGAGAAGTCCCCGTGTGACTGCTGAGGAACTGAGAAAAGATTTGTCAGATGTGGGTACAGAAGTTTCAGCCCAGACAATAAGACGCACACTGCGTAATGAAGGCCTCCGTGCCAGAACTCCCAGGCGTACCCCCTTGCTGTCTCCAAAGAATAAGAAGAGTCGACTGCAGTATGCCAAAAGCCATGTGGACAAACCACAAAAGTTGTGGGATAGTGTTCTGTGGACTGATGAAACAAAATTAGAACTGTTTGGGCCCATGGATCAACGCTATGTTTGGAGGAGGAAGAACAAGGCCTATGATGAAAAGAACACCTTGCCTACTGTGAAGCATGGTGGAGGGTCAATCATGCTTTGGGGCTGTTTTGCTTCTGCAGGTACAGGGAAGCTTCAGCGTGTGCAAGGTACCATGAATTCTCTTCAGTACCAGGAGATATTGGATGGAAACGTGATGCAGTCCGTCACACACCTGAGGCTTGGGAGACGTTGGACCTTTCAACAGGACAATGATCCCAAGCATACCTCCAAGTCCACTAGAGCATGGTTGCAGAGGAAAGGCTGGAACATTTTGGAGTGGCCATCGCAGTCACCAGACTTAAATCCGATTGAGAACCTCTGGTGGGACTTAAAGAAAGCAGTTGCAGTGCGCAAGCCTAAGAATGTGACTGAACTGGAGGCCTTTGCCCATGAAGAATGGGCGAAGATACCCGTAGATCGCTGCAAGACACTTGTGTCAAGCTATGCTTCACGTTTAAAAGCTGTTATAACTGTAAAAGGATGCTGTACTAAGTACTAAGATTGAATGTCACTTGGGGGTTGAATAAAACTGATAATGCTGTGAGCACAGAAAAGACATTTGTGGTTATTTCATTATAACTGTTATGTTATATTTGTCTGACCTACAAGTGCCTCTTTAATGTAAATGTAAGCAAGATGACTGAATGATCAAAAGCAATGTCAAACTGGCCAAAACACTCAATTTCAGTGGGGGTTGAATAATTTTGGTCACAACTGTATATATTAACTGAAAAATAATTGTGCTAGTTTTGCGCAAAAAAAAAAAAATCCTTCAAGTGTATCTCAAACCAAAAACAGACACAGGTACAGAAAATGATGAGCAAATCCAAATTTTACAGTTGTCAATAAAAGAGGGGGAAATCTTCCAGTAGCGACGTGTCCTGACAGGGACAAAACTTGCCACTGGAAATATTTATTCTATTCCTAAATTTATAGAGCAATATTTTTTTTTAATGATGCAGATACAAAAAAATTAAAATGACTAATGTCCTGTTCACACCTGAATAATGCTACTGTGTCGGGGTTTTTTTTTGCATGTTTTTGTAGCAGCGCCATTCACTTAAATGGGCCTCCCTCTGCTCCAAAAACACACCAAATAAGCTCCTGTAGCACATTTTGTCACGGAACCAGGCACGTTTCGCGTGTTTTGTCATAATTTTTGTGCATTTTGTTGCAAAATCACACCACATTTAGGGTGCCATTAGGAAATAACAGCAGATCTGGCACCTGCCATGATTTGTTGTGATTGTGGAATTTCATTAGGTGCTTAGGTGTAAAAAGGGCCCAATACTGAATTATTTCTAAAATCTTATGTAAGAACTTACAATACAAGCTCTCTTTAGCCATTAGGTCATCCAAAAGTGGGACATGGCAGAGGTGGCAACAGAGTTTATGAACGGTGCAAATTATTTTAACTACTTTTACATTAGTCCTTTCAGTTCTCCTTTAAGGCATACCACTTGTATCCCCTTGCTTGCAGCCTACCTGGTCCCAATAGGGATCTTAGGCTGTGTGGCCCTGACCAGAACCACACAGCCTTTCTTCCAAATAAGTGCCCACTGAGTACTCTACATCTTTTGCATGCATGCTCTGGCCCTATTCATTCTTAAGGCAGCTGTACTAATGACAGCTTCCAGCAGTCTCACACAGTACGACTCTTCCCATTGTATTGAGTCCACAGTGTGCTTGTGCATGATAATGAGGACACATCTGGGATGCTTTTGGAAACAAAGGCCGTGCAGCTCCAGGCAGGGTGGCACAATAAAAACTGATGTGACAGGTGCAAGTATTAGACTGGACAACACTTGCAGAAAAGGAGGGGGATGCCTTACAGGACAACTTGTGTCATAGGCACTGTCTATTCAAAACGAAAAAAGAAAAAAAACTATTTGCTTGATGTTTGTGCTATAGAGTCACTATCATCACCTACCTCACAGTTATTTTTATGTGCTTTTCAGGCGAACAGTGCCATACGGACTCTCCAGTTACAGAGGTGGTGTGCGGAAGAAGCGAGCAGTAGAGAAGAGCCCAGTGCGGTCCCAGTCATATCCGCGGTGTACATGTTCTAAACCCAGCGATCAAAAATGTGTCAGCTTCTGCACAGAGACCACAAATAGGTAAGAAGGAACATTCTTAGTAAATTCTTTCTCTCGAACATTTATAGAAGATCAAAAAAAAAAAAAAAGTGTCCCACAACACAGCTTCAAAATTACCATAAAAAATAGCTCTTTTATTCTAATAAAAAAAGCATAGAAAGTCAGCTTGGTGTCATGTCACTGGTTTGAGCTTGATCCAGTACTTTCTCAAGCCAAGAGACTCTTTTAGTGTATTTTTAATTTTTAAAATAGTTTTGTACTTTTAATCAATGGGTGCAATGTCAAGCTCCTGCAAACTCTCCTATCAATTACAGAGCTGTAGGAAGTGTCAATGGACTATGAGTGCACTGAGGTCTATTGGGAACTACAACTCTGTTTGCTGTGATGGCAAATGACTTGTAGTTCTTTCATTCACAGATCTGTATGAATGACATGGCTGTGTGGGTGGACCCTGTACACCTGTGCAAAATGTAAAAATGGCTGTGGGGGGAGAAGTACCCCTATACGGTATCCCAGGAGGGGGCGGGGGATATTATGTACCATGTTACACCCATATTCAGGATGTAATGTAGTGCAAAGGTGAACTGGGCCTTTAAGCCAGATATTTTTTGTCTGATAATTTTAACCACTTGCCCCCTGCTCACAGTATTTGTACTGCCAGCGGGGCAGCAGCTCCTTGTCGGGTGACGTACTGGTATGTCACGACCTTTCTTCCCGGCATGTGCCTGCCACCTGCTGTGACACAGCAGGAGTTTGGTAGCTGATTTCAGCCAATGGTTTTGCCTGAAGCCAGTTGACCAGTAGGGAGAATAAACAGCCATACAATAAAGTAAGAGCAGCACATATTACACATTGTTAGGCACACTGCATTGCTGAATAGCAAAAAAATGCTCTGGTCATGAAGGAGGGAAAACCTTACAGAGCTCAAGTGGTTAAAGCTCTTGCTACAGGACATTGTTTAAAAACTGCTTTGCTAATCCTTGACAATGGTGATGGGCTACTGAACATGGCACAAGGCACTTTAAAGGATTAGTTGGTATGCATTCTGAAAATTTAGCACATATTATGGACACATCACAGAGGTAACACAGCATCCATTCCTGTGCCCCCCACACAGCATCTGATGTCCCTTACCCATCAAACACATGCAGCAGTTTCAGTGTCATGGGCTAGTGTGACCAGGTAACATCTCTTTCCTTACAGGGCAGGTTCTTTTACCCTCTTGCTGCCCTGTCCTCAGTAATTTTACTGCAGGCGGGTGGTATGTACAGGCACTCTATGGGTGGAATGTGTAACATGTTCCAAAAGGTGAACTTCTTCTTTAAGTAAATGCCTAACTGAACTAAAGTGTGTGCATTTTTGCCTGGAGTTCCACATCTAGCCTGGAGCTGCCGGATGAATTCTATACTGTGTGCCCTTTGCAGGAATAAAGAGTGATTACAACACGCTCTTGGTCACATTGTGTGGTGCAGCCTTCCACGTGTAGGTGGCCATGTGAGACTGATCAGAGATACAATGTATAGACGTATTCACCTAGACATGTACCGTGGCCAGGAGGATCAGATGACAGTGTGTTCTTACTCAGTGCTGTTTGTTTTAATAAAATGTTCTCCTTTTATCAGCACTCACATGTGGTTCCCTGATGAAGGTGCATAGAAGCTGATTTCCAGAATTCACTCTCATTATTTCAATTTAACAGCGTTTATGAAATGCTGAGCACAAGTATGGGGTCTAATAAATTCCTGAATATTTGGGTGCCAGGGTGTCTATGGTACATTATACCTAAATCATGTATAACTACTTATAACTAGTTGTCAGAATCCCTGCAAGCTGCATCTTACAAGGTCAGTGTGTCTCTCCCATCTCACTTTGGCCGCCTGCTACCTCCACTAATAAGAAGGCCAAACTTCCCACCTTGTAGTAACCACATTTACATTGCACATGAAGCAGTATTTGCCCATTCATTGTGAATGGCACACTACAGCACAAGACAATGCATTGCCCTGTGATGTGGCACCTTGGGAAAATAGTGCAGGTGTGATGTTTGGTCCTTTGGTTCTACCCCAGTCTAAGGAACAGGTAGCATAGTTGCACCAAACCACAATGTGAAGGGAGACTTACTTTTGGATAGAGTGGGACAAGGTTTAAAAAAAAAAAAAACAAAACACTTCTGAGAGTGACCCCACTGGGAGATTTCCTCTTACTTTCTGCCCCAGTATTGCTTGTACACAGCAAGTACAAAATTGGACAAAGGCTCAAATCTTTTTCCACTGTATTAAAAACAAATAAACAACTGTCTTTAGGGTGGATCATGGAAAATGCTCCAGCATCTGCACCTTCTCCCCCCAAATCCCCACCTACCTGGATCAGCCTGTACCCACTGCAAATGAATGGCGTGGCTGAAAATGTAAATTGTGACAGTTTCCTGTGAATGAATGGAAGTACTGTCAGCCATTGTCAATGAACTACAAGGGCACTAGTGTGCAATGTTGTAGTTCATTGATCTTCCTGCTTTTAAGTAACTACTGATCCCTATGAGTTACGGGCAATCTGCTATCCTGGGAGCCTGACATCACACCCATCTGCTGATCACAGGTGCAATGCCTTACAGGTTTCAATGTAAAAAATAAATAAATGCACATTTTTAATCTGCAAGAAAAAGTGCATTTTGTCCCCCAAGAAGGTAAACTTAGCTTTGAAGACATGCTCAAGGCTACAACAGTTGCAATGAACTTGCTTTAAATGAAATTGCTGGCCCACAGACTGGAAAGAATAGAGCACAGTGTCACAATGAATCTTTCTACTCTTCTGCCCCTTGTAGACCTTCAGTCAGGAGGAGACGAAGAAATATCAGAATAAAACAGACAAGGATGCGTGCTGCAGCATGAAGGCCAGCTGCTGGGGTGAGGCCTGCAGCACATCAGGTATGACCCGCTGGATACACACACCTGGCATATAATGAATAGTGTCCAGTTACAAGGTCAATGCATCTATACAGGTCATTTTAGGATCTCTAGGCAGATCATCTTTCCCATATTAATAGGCCAGGAGACCTGAAGTACAAGAGTACTAAACATAAGATACCATTGCACAGATGCACCAATTAACAGTAGCTGTAAGAAATCTAGTTTTTACCTGGAGATTTTTTTTCCTGTGCAACCAGTTCTTTGGTCCATTTTCCACACCAGTCAGCAGAAGCCACTAACTTGTCATGTTTTCCTAATCTCTTTATGCAGGCCCATGTGAAATCAATCATTCAGTTGCTTCAGGCAACTTCAAGGTAGTTTTCAGGGAAACCTGTTATGACAAAAATAAGTAGCTGCAGTGATAACCTGTATGATAGTGATAATCTAAAAATCAATTACATGCCATGAATTCCATTAGTGCATGTGATAAAGGTTTAGTTAAATGGAAAATACATTAAATGAATTACGCAAATACATATGGGAACAAAAAATGGTTATCTGTAATAAAACTATTCAAAAGAGGAAAGCACGTACACAGGTTTTTTCCCCAATGTTACACATTGAACAGAACAGATTAGTTACGTAATAAAACCTCCTTTGTGATCACGTTTTTCTTGGCCGGTATGTGTACAGGCCTTAGGAGTCCATATCCTCTGGACATTTTGTATCCTGAACATTTTTTTCTTTAGTTCTGATTTTATTGATGAGATGTACAATACCAACACACACACACCCAAACAATTAAATAATTATACATATATTTTGTTGAAAGCAGAGGTCTTGTAGAAATAATATAGCAGTAGTTGCAATTTATTTTGCACAATCTTTGTGCAACTAAATCAAATGCATATTGTGTTTTATAAATATACATTGCACTTGCTTTGGGATGATAAAGCAAGCTGAGCGCAATTAAAATTAATAAAGGAAAAAAAATGCAAATGCAACCTGTTAACATGTGCCAAGACAAAAATAGACATGACCATTTTTTTTTTTTATTAGTAAATACACAATATGTACGTTGTGGTGTGTTAAAGTGTGTACCTATAAAATATCAGTTGAATGGGAACTAAAATTACATAGATTATTTTTCCAGTCATCTCAATACACATCGGACCCTCTGTGTGACCTCTATGTTCTCTGCTGTATGTACTGCGGGCCACCCAACACTATTGGAATGAGTATTATAGCTGCAGGTGGGATGGTGTCAATCAGGATCATTGGTGTACAGCAGAGTGTGTTAGATATTAAAGGTGATTTACACAAAGTCAACTGGTCATAGATTATACACATCAATTCACTTTAAAGTGTGCAAACTTTACTCACTTAAGACATACACAAGAGGATATAAAGGCATTCAAACATGTTTACAGCTGAGGGGTTACTGTGGAGCAGTAAGAAATGCTAATAGACCTGCTGTATGAAACATGGCCTGGGGATAAAGTATAGCAGGAGAAAATAAATCTGTACAGTCTGGATGAAAGGAGGAGATATGACTAAAACCTTCAATACATAAAGGGTGTGAATACAGTTCTGGAGGGTAGTATATTCAAGAAGAACAGCCAAGATGAGGACACGACCTCAAATAAGCATCTGGAAAGTTAAAAAGTATGGTTTTACTGAAAGAGTAGTTGCTGCTTGGAATAGATGTCCAGCAGAGGTAGTAGATTCAGACATGCCTGAGACATAAGTATACAGTATATATTAAGACAAAGGTTAACAAAAAAAACAAAAAAAATAATTGGGCAGACTGTATTTGATCACTAGGTCTTCTGCCATCACTCTCCTATGTTTGAATACTCTAACCCTCAGGTCTAGCTTTGAATATTTTAATCTACAACAAGTATTTTACAGGTATTCATAATCCATTAAGACTAAATTATGAATAATTGTAATGATTTATCTCCTTTCTCTAGGTTTGAAGATGTCATTTAGGACAAGTGAGTTTCAGAGACACTTCTTGATTAATGACTTCTCGATTGTAGGTCGACAACCAGATAGCGGACATGGCCGCCCGTTAAAAGAGTCACCCATTCAGGCACGAGTGACACTAAGCATTTTACATTCTAAAGAATTGTCCTTACCTCATATCCAGTCTTTGTGTTAAGAAGTGAAGAACGACAGTGGGCACGTCCTACAACACTGGAGGGAATTGTCCGTAGAGAGTCCAACAGTCCACCATCAGAAGTGCTGAAAAATACGGTTTTCACAATGCAATGTGCTGCAGACCTGCAAAACAAGAGAAAAGGCTAACTCACTTTGCTTTTCAGTGGATGTGGGGTGATGTGATTGTACTTTATAGATCCCAGGACTTTGCCCTAAAAGCCTCCATATACATTGAAATATTAAATCAGGCTCACAGTGAGAGCTACTGAACAAGACAATGGTGAGCATGATTATCTCTTGCATCCTTTGTTATAAAAATTGATTTCATACATGCCATCTTGATCAGCTTTTTATGAGGTTTGGGTGGGACCTTGTCATTTGAGGAAGAGAAAAATACATCTCGCTTCTAGATAAATGTTTAATATAGAGTGAGAAATGCTTAGCAAGGACTAGAGAGCTGAAGAAAAGTATGTCTTTCAAAGGATTCATCTAATAAAACATACAAATGATAAGCTACTTACCCTGTGGCCATTTCGGATGCAGTGTGTGAAGGGAAAGGTGTCAATGGCTTGGCGGTAGTTCCATTCAAAATAGTAGCTGTACACACAGTGCAGATGAACTCTGTAAGTAATGTAAAAGTAAACTAAACCCAAAAATTCAAGGATGGGCAAGTTATCTGTTGTATATGAGGCTGTCCCCAGAATGCAGTGCATGTTCTAGACTGACCCACCTCTGCAGCATCATGTGAAGTGACATCTTCACAACTCCTAATTATTCAGGGAGACTGGAAGCCTCAGCTGTCCTGACAGGGTCCTTTGCAGTCACATGCTAAGAACATTTGGCCGTGCATCTGAGGCTCCAGGTCATGAAAACACAGTGGCTGCAGCTCAGGAGAAAGCTGGACTGAGAAATTCAACCAGTAGGGGGAAAAGGAGGTAAAAACATATACATGCACATTTTAACCTCACTCTCATCTACTGAAAGGAATCTAGTGGTTTACCCTTTAGTGAGACATTTAAAGCTTCTATAACCAAACAAGCCTCTTGTATTGTATTTGTAATGCTGAGAATCTGTGTTAGATCTACTGCATAGCTTTTAAAGAGATTCATTATGCATAGGAAAGCTTTGCTAAGTCAGCCAGCTATATAGCCCAATACTATACGTGTCTGCACTCACGACTGGAGGAAAGTTGTCCTACAACCACTACAGTACAAACAACTCATCTTGACGGATTTCTTTATAATGACCTTGTTCTCATGTGGAACACAAGAAAACTGCAACTAATCATTACAGCTTCAGAAAAATAGAAATCTGGACTATATACAACCTTGCAGGTGTTTAAAAGTCACTGAAGGGTAAAGAAAATTTCTCAGCGCCCTGATCATTGGAGGAAACCTCAAAGGACTACAAAAATAAACAATTGCAACTTCAAGAATTACATTCCTCACTGCTGGAAAATGCTAAACTGTCACCCATCCTCTATATGAGACATGAAACTGGCTTATTCAGCATGGTAAAGGGGAAAAGCAAAGTAACCCAGAAGCAGCCATTGTTCAGAGGTCTGATATCAGCGAGGTGCAGTGTGTTTGCTCTAGTGTACTGTTAGCACAATGTTAGAGATATTAGCACAGCTTTGCCGAGTAAATCTGAAAAAAAAATCAGGAATCAGATAGAAGTGACTGCTACTGGCAGGATTCCTTTTTAAATAGCAGGAGAGCTTGTCAGTCATGCCAGTGAAACCAAAACCTGTCTGCTATTGAAAGTAGAATCAGAAAGACTTATCGTTCAGTGTGAACCCAAGTCATGCCATCTGCCATGTAGACACACGAGCATGGCATTACAGCCAATTTGTACCTGCCCCAGTGGAGTCTTTGGTTCTAATAAATTGCAGAGGGTTTTAGTTGCACTGCCCACCCATGTGGGGCTGGACAACTCCCAGAAGCTGGTGAAAACATTGTTGGAGCCTTTGTAGTGCAGACACTCATGTTTTCCCAGTTCCATAAGAGATGAAAGTGCCTCAAATACCGTGCTGCGTTTGAAAAAAAGAAAAATGGTAAAACCAGCAGACTGTAATGTACAATTTTAATAAAAAAAAAAAAAAAACACAAAACAAAAAAACAGGAGCATCATTACACATGGGAGCACATTTAGATTTATTTTAAGGTTTGTAGCCTGATCTGCCCTTCACCATGACTAGTTCTAAAGGCAAATGCAGTCCGTCCCTGTGATTTATTCTAGGTATTGGAAGGATCACAGACCTTTAGCTAGCAGAGATGAAAGAATGGCCATTACCTATGTTGTGCCAGACTAATACTGCCCACATGTACTGATCCAGAATAGACAATCAAAAGGATAAGACTTCCTTCAGGAGGGGAATTATTACTATAGGAAAATCCAGAATGCTGCAGATAAAAGGCATCTTTTTACCTTTTGAGACGTTTAAAAAAGGAAATGTGTAACTCTATGGGAACATTCCTTTAATATTTTCTGCTGGCTCCTTGATAGGACTGACTTGTTTTTAATTAGTACCTTATCTGCCCCTGTGCAAATGTTCAGAGTACATGTTTTGCTTCATCAGTTCTTATACATACAACCCATTTGTCAAAAGAAACAAAGGTTGCTATCGATGACTATCTGGAAAAGCTTGTTGCCTTCCTTCTATACAGAACCTCTGGCCGTAGTACTGAGAGTCGTTAACCTAGATAGTGAAGTGAGAAATGATCTGTATGTTCTGAGAAAGTGACTACAAAGTACTGGAATCAGTGGGTCAAGTAGAAGGAGCCATACATTTTCAGTAGGCCAGTAATGTCAGCCCCTATGCCACTCACAACAGAATTACTTTAATGCCATTCACAAATGTTTTAGGAAATGTTATCACGTCAGTGTTATTCAGATAATTTAGATTGTATTAACATTTACTACAAAACTAAAAGGGGACCTGTCAGAAAAGAAATATGGGCCCACTTGTTTTTCAATTCACACCTTTTGCTTTGCCAATGAGCCAGAACTGGAACAAGTATGTGGTGTGGAGTTTTCACTTTACCTCCTACATTCTTGTTCTGGGACTTGGATTAGATATGTAATGAAGCCAGGATGACAATGACAAGTCATGGTATCTCACTCCTTCAAACCTCACCGATTCCTTCAAGTATGTTCTATTCAGTACTCTGTTAATGACTAAGTTAGACTGAAACATAGAACACAAAACATTTCTTGTGGCATTACTGGACACAAAGTCACTATGGCCCCTCACAATGCCACTATTCTCATATCTAGTACATACAATTCAGAACATAGGGACATTTACAGATCTATCCATAATTATAAAAAAAAGAAACCAGCTTTTTACTTTAGGCATACTGGCTTTTAAAGAAGCCCTCTGTCTCAATTGTCCTGCAGTGTAGGTAACATAGAATCTCCATCTATCTCGATAGTCAGTAAACATAGATAGGACAGCCTGATGTCTCTTGGCAGGACCAGCATAAAATACAATAACTATCTAGTCTGCCAAGTAATATCTACGCATACCGCTCTCTGCTACATGGAAAAGCTCAGATAAGGGAGAGATGCAATCCACCATATACCACCCATACTAGAGGTTTCCTGGAAATGTATGTTTAACAAGAATCTTCTACAAGTAAATGAGGAGTCTCCAGTTATGATTGCCGTTTTGACTCTGGTTCAGTAATACCTTTGAACTGCCATGCATTTCTGAGTGATAAAATGGCAGCTCACATTGATACTTTGTTCTGGGACAGAAGATTTACTGTTTTCCAGCCACATTATTTTAGTGTGTGTGGCCAAAAGCAAAATTTTGTACAATTTTAAAAGCTACAGAACAGAATGAACAACATGCAAAATGCCATGAAGTGCTCAAGGCCTAAATCCTGTATAGATGACCCAGTCATCTGTATATGCCTATGGGAAGTCAGAAGGTTTCCAAAATTTACCTGGAAGATCTTTGCAGAATATGAAAAACTGGAAATGTTGTTACCATAAAATACCTTTCTCTGACTGAACATAAGAGAAAAATTCTGTTTGTAATACAACGAAAGGATAACCGTGATAATTATTAGAGAGAGCCTAGAGTAGAGTAGTAAATTTTGGAATGTATAGCAATGTTCATTGTGGTCTGGTCCTGGGCACGGCCTGATGGCAGGTAGGGGAGAGGGTAAGTCTAGCAAATAATGGATTTATTTGCACAGACAATTTCTGGCTTTTTATGTAGGTAGAACAGAAGGATGCAGAGTAAAACTGCCAGTTTGATCCACCATAATAAAGCCACCATGACCATAATGAAACCAGAAAAGAAACCAGTGTCACTTAGCCTGAATGGGCAAAGTGATAATGCCACCATAAAGCATATGAGCAATTAGTTTAGGCTTGGCCCTATTCATGTTCTATTGCCTGCCCCCAGTCCTGCAAACCATTTTCCCCTTACAGTTTCTGCACTATGCTTTCTACACATGTGCATTGCAGGCTCACATGTCTCTTACACATGGGTTAGAACAAGGCAGGAGGGGAGAGCGATAAAGATACCAATCAGTGAGGGGTGGCTTTTTGAGATCAATTCACAGATATATTTTCAAATATTTGCATATGTGAACATGTATATTGAACCTTGCACCTAAGCCACAATCCACTTACATGTACAAATATGTTTTGCCATCATATGAGGCCACTTTACATTACATGCAAATAACACTTTTTATGTAAACTCTGAACCCAAAAATGTAGGATTAACTTGCCTTTCAAAGCATTCAGTAGCAGCAGTGCTCCTGTCCCTCCTGTATAAACAGTTAAATGAGGAATGATCAGAAGTCATTTAAAACACAGTTCTCTGTATATTATCCAGATTCTGTATGACAACACATGTGTTTCCTGTTTCAGTGAGAACAAATACATTTGTGGCATTAAATGTTCAATCTTGGGATAACTGTTCTTTGAATGAAAAAAACCCATTGCCATTACTTTATTGTCTGTGACCTAAAATCTGCTCTGCCCAGACTGTTGAGGAAGAAACAACAGCAGAACTATGCCCAAACCCAGAAAGCTTTTATTCAGGTTATGGTGTCTTTTTATCATGGAGTGGTAAATGACCACTGCTCGGTTCTCTGACATTCTCAGAGGAGAGAGTTCTCCTCTGAATGTCTTTTTATGAAGCGGTGTAGATCGCTTCTCCTAACGAGGAGAGAAGCGATCTACAAACGTTTTGAACGCTAGAAAACAGCTGCAGTTACTATAATCTTGCGAGATTACAGTAAGAGATCAGTCAAACAGTTTAGTAAGCAGCAGTAAATTACCGCTGCTTCGTTTTCTGCTCCCCCGAGTGGCCACCTCTGGGCTGGAGAATCTGTAGGGAGAACACAGATTGCCAGTGAAGGGCTGACATCGCTCCTTCATACACTGGAAGTCTATGTGCTGAGATGATCAGCGGGGAACATGTTCTCCGCTGATCATGTTTCCTAAACCACTAATGATCTGAGATCAGCAATGATCCTCAGGATCGCCACTGATCTCAGTTTCATAAAAGGACACCAAAGTGCATTGAAGTTTATTCTACACTTGTAAAAAGAGCTCTGGTCTGAAAAAGCAGAATGTCCTTTATAAACAATCCACATTAACACCTGTACATTCACAAACTTCTGTAACAGAACAGAATCCAGTTAGGAACCAAACACACTCCAGAAGTCTGTTAGATCACTTGCAGCACAGTATCTGATTTAGACTGGCTTAGCTAGGACAAATGAGGAGATGCTACTTGTAGGCCCACACCGATTTAATTCTACACATACAGTACCTACCTGTCTGCTGGGGCTTGTACAAAGGTGTCAGACTGTCAGAGGACAATCACCAAGGACAGAGGACACTACGATTGATAGCCTAAAGAAGCGGTCTAAGTACCAGTGAGAGGGCTCTCAGCACCCATCTGAACTACAACCAATATAAATGGGTTGCTGATTCCCAAAAGGCCCATGTACAAGCTGCATGGAGCAATAAGGGAATGCGTATTGTGCAAATGTCACTAACACATAAAGGCAGATGTATGAAAAGTATGCCAGAGGAACAGGTTCTTGTTGCCCTCAGCAACCAGCTTCAAATTATAATTTCTTCAGTCTACAGGTTGAAAATGACATTTGTATTCTGGTTGCTATTGAGAACCAGACATTTTCCTGTTAGCACATCTTTCATACATCTGCCCCTTAGTAACCAGAACATCATTGGTTTAGTAACTGCAGTTAATTGGAATAAGACTGGCCCTCATGCATTTGCCTTTCTTCCATAAATAACATGTATGAACTGACAGCAGACACAACCATTGCCGCCTATTTATTATTAAAAAACCATATAAAAAGTGGAGCAAAGTAAAGTGCCTGTGTTGTTCATAGCAACGCAATCTCAGCTGCCTTTCCTCCATCTTGGATTTTGTATACCAGCTGCAAAGCTTAAAAGTTCCTTATTTCACATGTACAGTGCCTTGAAAAAGTATTCATACCCCTTGAAATTTTCCACATTTTGTCATGATACAGCCAAAAACGAAAATGTTTTTTTGGGGAGATTTTATGTGACGGACCAACACAAAGTGGCACATATTGTGAAGTGGAAGGAAAATGATAAAGGATTTTCAACATTTTTTACAAATATCTGAAAAGTGTGGTGTGCATTTGTATTCAGCCCCCTTTACTCTGATACCCCTAACTCATGGATGTCAAACTGGCGGCCCTCCATCTGTTGCCAAACTACAAGTCCCATGAGGCATTGCAAGATTCACAGTTACAAGCATGACTCCCAAAGCCAGAGGCATGATGCGACTTGTAGTTTTGCAACATCTGGAGGGTCGCCAGTTTGACACCCCTGCCCTAACTAAAATCTAGTGTAACCAATTGCCTTCAAAAATCACCTAATTAGTAAACAGAGTCCACCTGTGTGTAATTTAATCTCAGTATAAATCCAGCTGTTCTGTGAGGCCCTCAGAGGTTTTTTAGAGAACATTAGTGAACAAACAGCATCATGAAGGCCAAGGAACACACCAGACAAATTAGGGATAAAGTTGTGGAGAAGTTAAAAGCAGGGTTAGGTTATAAAAAAAATATCCCAAGCTTTGAACATCTCACGGAGCACTGTACAATTCATCATCGGAAAATGGAAAGAGTATGGCACAACTGCAAACCTACCAAGACATGGCCGTCCACCTAAACTGACAGGCCGGGCAAGGAGAGCATTTATCAGAGAAGCAATGGAACAGTTTAGATCAAAGTATATCCATATGTTAGAATGGCCCAGTCACAGTCCAGACCTAAATCCAATGGAGGATCTGTGGCAAGACTTAATATCACTCTCTATTATAAATATCAAAAATATCACTCTCTAGATGTGCAAAGCTGGTAGAGACATCCCCAAAAAGACTTGCAGATGGAATTGCAGTGAAAGGTGGTCCTACAAAGTATTGACTCCGGGGGAGCTGAATACAAATGCATGTCACACTTTTCAGATATTTAATTGTAAAAAATGTTGAAAACCATTTTTCATTTTCCTTCCACTTCACAATTAGGTGCCACTTTGTGTTTGTCTATTGAATAAATTCCCAATGAAATACATTTACGTTTTTGGCTGTAACACGACAAAATGTGGAAAATTTCAAGGGGTATGAATACTTTTTTCAAGGTAGTGTAAGTGAAATGGTGCCTCATGTCTAAGTAGCAGAAAGAAAAACTAGGGTGCCTCTACCAATCAATTAGGTTTCCCATGTCCACTATAAATCAGGAATATAAAACAACAATCTGACTAGAAGAGCCATGTGGCTCAAACAATCAGTATTCATCTTTTATTTTTGTTAACCTGACCGATTTCTATGGGCAAGACAGAGAGTCTTTCTTTTTCAGGCAATGTGATTAATCAAGCTGTCGTCTGCTTTGACTGGAGTTGTTCTTTAAAGTGACTTGCTTTTCACTGTGACTTGTATAAAGTGCCTTAAACTGCCATGAAGTAAAAAGTTATTTGCCAAAAAAAAAAAAAAAGTTATATTCTAATGAGGTATAAGTTATTCTAGCACCAAGCCTTCTATATGTTTTCATGCTATCACTGTGTATCTGCCTCCTATCCACAGCATTTGCTCTGGACAGTTACTATGTGGACTATTTATTGCGGAAAAAAAATCCTCTTCTAATACTGCATTGTGTCTGGACTTTTTTTTTTTTTTTTTTTAGTAAGAAAATCTTTATATATAAATATCTATTAAAATTTGACAATTTTTGTTATAAAGCAATTGAGCTGGCTCTGTCTTGTGCTTCATTCTAACACAAGGGAAATGTAGGTGATGTTATCAAATTGGGGGGGGGGGTCTGTTTATAAACAACATTCTGGCTGTTGTGTAGCATTATACTGTATGCAAAGTCTAGAAACACCATGCTGCTGAAAAAGCTTCAGCCTGGGTTCACATATATGCGGTGCGGTATATCGCATTTGATTCGCACAGGAACCGCACCACATTCCTGTGCAAATCACATGCGATTTGTGTGCGGTACGATTGGAGACATACATTTTGTATGGCTCAAATCGCACCGCACTCGCACTAAAAAGGTGCAGCACCCTTTTCTGGTCTGCACTAGAAATGGATCGCATGGGTATTCACACCTATGCGATCCGATTCTGCACATCGCACCACGTTTTGCGGACCGATTTTGGGGTGTTGTTAACTTAACATAGACACCCGCTGCGGTTCGCATGAATGGGGTGCGATTCTGCTGCAGTGCGAAATTTGCACAGAAAACACTGCGAATTACACACCGCATCAATGTAAACCCAGCCTTAGATACTTCTATAAAATGGTAAGAGAATTTCCTTTCAGGCTTTTTCATTAAAAAGCCACATTCTACTGACAGGATGCTGGAATTCTATATAAACAACAATCATCCTATAATATCCTGTGAGCTGACAGTATTTCGCCTATTGCTGCCCGGGTAAAAGATAGTGGACTATAATGCCCCCCAGGCTGCATATATGCGTCACTGGGTGGCCGATGTTTCTGTGCTGAGGGTGCACTCACTGCAAAGACAGCCCTCAGTTCCCACTAGCAATCAGTAGCAGGACCGGATCCTTGGTATGTAACAGCCAATCACAGTGTTCACATAATCGCCATTCCTTCTGTCCCCCCAGGGCATACAGACCCTATTAAAGGTACGCCGAGACTGGGCAGGAAGGGCAAATGTCTGTGTGATGTATGGCTGCTAGGGGAAAACAAGCTCCTCCTTCGACAACACCTAGGACAATGGATATCAGTAGATCACAGGAAACTGTGATATGTTGTCGGCCCTGAGGAATATACAGAGGGGTTGGGGCTTTGCTGTCGGGTTTGCATAGAAAATTAAGCAAAATAATATATATTTTATTGGGATTTGTTCTTTGTTATATTCAGCATGATGGGGCAGTATTTAAAATTTCGGATTTATGATACCTAAACCTCTACATTGGGTTTGCTGAAGTTGTGCAGGCTACGTAGATGGACATTATCTGCATTACTAAATACAATACATACTTATGCTTAAATATTGGCAGCATACAGACTCCTTATTGCGGGAGTCTTTTTAATATCCTAGAAACCTGTACTGAAACAGAGGCTGCCATTGCTAATGACTTCCAGAAAATGCTAGATGCCTGGCTGTCTGGCTTCAATCCTAAGTCAAGCATGTGCTGAGTGAGTCCAAGTGATAGGAGTCCTGTTCTGCATACTTGTTCCAGATCAGTAACTTAGAAAGCTTTGAAGCCATTGGATCATCGTAAGAGCCATTTGCAGCTTCAGGAGTGATCAATAATGTCAGCACAGGGCTCCTGTTAGCCAAGAAGTTTCTAGCAGCCTCCTCTGCCAAGTACATAGCTTAGTGATGGGAAAATTCTGCTTTTCCTCCTTCGCTAAGGCCACTGGAAGTGTATCAAGGTACTCGGTATTATTTTTATTCTGTTTGGGATTTTGTGATAATGCTTCACACAAGGATAGAATAATACATTTGTAATTTTATTAGAAAAATGGCTGCTCTTAATTCAACAAAATCCATCCGGTTGATGTGACCGGAGATGAAGCCTCTGGAATCTGGGCTAAATATAATCATAAAATGATCGCCTGCGGTGTTTGTTTATAAAGCCCCATGAAGGTCCAGAGACGAATTTATGGTAAGCTCAATAAACACACAACAAGCAATGGAACAGCAACAATCTTCCAAAACAAAGATGTCCATGATATTACTGACCTGGCTGCAGACGACACTGAAAGTCTTCATGTCCCCTATGCATCTAGAAGGAAAATGTGCACATAATAAATTAATAGATACATTTCAAATATAACAACTCTGTAATTATAGGCAGCAAATAAAGAGGCTTAATATTTTGTATCTCTGCCCTAATAGGAGAGCAGACAGTTTATATTTGCTACAATAAGGGCCATGTAAGATTCTTTACATATTAGATAAGTAAAAACCAAAACATGAAACCAGATCACTGGTGCCATGCAGGTCTCCTGCAGACCTGTCAGTATATCTGCTTGCCCGTACAGGATGTACGGGCAAGCAGATATATTGACAGGCAGAATCAATTACCTACCACGGCACTCCACAGCGCTGTGATAGTTCATTGAGAACTACAAGCAAACAGTTGCCAAGACTGACGGGACATGTAGTTCATTCATTCACAGAACTCTGTGAATGAATGACACGGCCACGTAGGCGGAGCTCCATATGGCCATGCGGTTTTTAAAAAGTGAGAGCTAGTATGGGTAACTTCTCCCTGTACTGCTGTCACTCAGGAAGGGGGGAGATCGGGCAGTGGCTGCAGCGTTGGGAATATATTACATTCCACTTTAAAAATGGATGCAACATGTTCCCAAAGGTGAACTTATCCTTTAAATTGTGGGGCCTTGAGATTTCTGAGGTGGTTTCACTATTTTACCCCTTGGTGGACATGATTAAACAAGTAGGTGTCCTCTGTTTTGAAACTTTGGGTATAAGGATAATCTAAAGTTGGCCATACACCAGAAGAATTTAATTTGAATTTTTGATTTTAGGAATGTAACTTCAATTTTTGTAATTGTCAGTGGGGTCAAATCAACATTTGATTTTTACCGCAGTGATGAGAAAATTCAAAGGAGCAGGATGGAAATATTTCTCAAATGTCAGATATTGCATGTGGTTATCTTAAGCTAAAAGCCATTAGTTCTGAAATCTAATGTTTTATGGAATAATATTGGGTTATGTAATCTATCTCTGTGGTGACATCTAATGTCAATTACAACTTCTTACTGTAATGCTTGTAAATTGGTATAATCCATTCTACCTACATGTTTGTATTAGTTAGTCCTTAGCTAGACCCCGCTTTTCTTTCTTCTTCATGTTCCTCAGTTAGTATCCAGCCTTCAAGATCTTTGTCCATTTACAATTTGATATGACCGGTTAATATCGATAATTATCAATAGCATTTTCATAAGTAAAACTACGCTGATTAAACCGCCATGTCTGTTTGGAGAGCTGAACGGTTTGTGGAGAGCGCCAAATCAACAGGTGATTATACTGGCCACACGAAACAAGGTCTAACAAAGGCATGTCAATGTATAAGGTGGTGCTTGAAACAGAACAAAATATTAAAAACAAACAAATTTTCAAGTACTTTCAAATGACATTAGTCAAGTCATTGAAATGCACTAAAAATGTTCATAAAAATTTTTGTATGAATGTCCAATGCAAAATCTACTAGTGTATGGCCAGGTTTAGACCAGGCTGGTGGGTGTAATTATTACCAGCCAATCAAATTCTTGCATTCACATTTTTTTCCCCATTGCATAACTACAAAATGAATTTTTTTCCACTTTAGACAACAAGCCATAGCCTTTCAGAAGTTCAGCAACTGTTGGTCTCATTCTATAAATACAAATCAGTCAGATTGTTTCAGGTTTTACTTTTTTTTTTTTTTCGGAACCAACCTTGAATTAGCATGAAGTTTAGAAAGTGAAAAACTGCTGCTCTGCATACTTGTTCCGGGTCAGTACCTCGAAAATGCTGAAGGCATTGACACATGCACTACATGACAGCCAGGCCACTAGTATTGGCAATAGGAATGGCAGCCTCTATGTCCTCTTATAGCAGGTTTCCTGTAAAGCTATACACACAGATGAACCACATATAAGGAAACAGTTTTACCCACCAAAGGATTATTTATCCATCCAGTTCTGAGATTTACCTAGCTCTGCCTCCCTCACAGCACAGCCCTTTCTAACTTGATTTTCTCTTTTGAGTTCAGTAAATCTTACTCGTACCGTTCATACCTAATTTGTGATTTGACATTGAAAAAAGAAGAAGCTGCTTAAAGTTCACCTAAAGGCAAAACCTTTTGTTAGTTTTTGGAGTGGAGAAGCATTAGAACACCAATCAGTTTGTATAGCCGTCTGTGCCCCCGTTAAGGAGATTCACCCTTTTGCTTTCTCCTGTTTACCATTATCATTGAAAGTAAAAGAAAATTTTGGGTTGTCCCCAGGAAAGTAATAGAACGGAAATTTTCCAATGGAGACGCTAGTTCTGGTGACCTGGGGGGTCCCCAAGGAATTCCCTTAATTTGCAGGGATTTCCTCTCACTTCTTGTTTTGGCTATGGGACAGGAATTGAAGGTAGATCTCCCCAATGATGATGGTAAAAATAAGCGTATAGGGGTTATAACCCTCCCTTACACCAAAAATGTTCTGCCTATAGTTCTACTTTAAAGCTTCATCTCTCTTTCACTCTCCCTTGCTATTATCATGCTACCTTGCACTATAGCACAACTGAGTGGCTCCTTGTGCTGCTTCTACCTCTACCAGTCTCAGCCAAGAAGTGGTATCAAATAAATTTTAGGTACTTACAGTGATTGCATTCAATACATTTAGGGATGATTTAGGGAATACAGAACTACATTAATGTCTTTTGAATCTGCCTGGAGGTCTGCTTTATACAAAAAAAACCCATCAACCCCCCACATTCCTGGGCACTGATGCCAAATATGAAAAGTCAGATTGCACACCTTGTCCTACATAAATGCTTTACACAATATAACCAACCTGACAGCAATAAAGCCTCTTCTACATACATACTGTGATGATGCTTTTCTGGGTACGTGATCGCGGGTACACATCTGAACCTGACCCCACCAATTTAAGGCAAGAGGTCCACAGATAACTGATTCCACAGTTACTACGATCCACACATTTGAGATGATTGTCACCTCACCCGGATGAACTCCATGATGGTCCATGATGATAGCTACATGATGACATCAGAACAAAAACAAAAATTAAGTTGTATGGTAAGAAATTCTGCAGCTTACTTTACTGATGAAATCCTTCTGAGCTTGAGTTGCACTTACCTTCAATGTTTTCAGTTGCATCAGTGAGCAAACCAAGTTCTATTCCATACTACCTTATGCCCTTTCTCTGCCGTTAGCAATGGAAACAAGTTTGTAACCAAAAATACACCACAAATGTTGAACTATACGTGTTACACTGTATAACACCACGAATGTTGAACTATATGTGTTACACTGTATAACACCACGAATGTTGAACTATACGTGTTACACTGTATAACACCACATTCGGCACCTCTGCACAAGGAGAGCTATTGCAAGTCAAACCAGCAAATATGTGCTGAGAACAGATTAGATGGCAAGTATGTTCTACAAACACAACCCTTTATGTTTCAGGGCATCGATATTTATGGCCCATGCAGACTCATGCATTTTGGTGAGGTTTACTATTTAGGAAAGTGTGAATAAATTGATAATTATAGAGGAGAGAATGTGGTAAGTAACTAAAACATTAAACAGCTTGCCAAACTAGCCTAGGCTGTTACGCAAATCAGGGAGATTGCTATTTTCCTGCTTTTTAGAGGTGTGGGATACAACACAAAGTTGTCTTAGAATACAATAAAATCAGAGCTAAGCTGTATCTAAGGTAAATGACAAAAAAAAAAAAAAAAAACATTAAAAGAAATGTGTATCTTGTGGAATGTATACATGTGATTAACAAAGGCATTGATTTACTAATGAGGTAGAGGCTGTTCATGTAGCAGTGACTATTCGTTAAAAAAAAAAAAATTAGGCTGTGGTAATTTTGAACACCCAATCAAGTACTGGAACAAATCCTGTTTTTTTGGGGGTTTTTTAATTGCCATGCAAATCATTGAATATTAAGTAACATTTAATTTGCAAAGAGAACAGCCTCTACTCCTGTAGTAAATAAACTAGGTGTATTTTACAAAAGTTACATAAAAAAAAGAGCATCCTCAAGACAATAAAGGCAGTCAAAGCTAATGAAATAACAAAATAATAAAAGTTGTATCAACTAGAAGTTTTACTTGGAGGGCTTCTATTACAAGAAAATATCTTTTTTTCCCTTTGGTGAGATGTGCAGCCACACTGAGTAGTTCTGCAGATGGATCACAGCTAAAAAGCAGAGCCTTCCTAACTGGTTCTTGATTGAAGTTGTAAATGCAGAGAAATGTAGATCAAAGGTGATATCAGCACATCCCCAATAAGAGCACCCAGCCAGATGAGGGTTATGCACTGATGGAATCTATTGACTCCAAGTCCACATAGGCACGCCTATAGTGAGAGCAGAATATATTTCGAGAACAGTGCAAATTAGCCTTTCATCTTTTAATCTTCAACTATCTACAAGTGCATGAAAACTGGAATTCGATTATATAAAAGGACAACTGCTCCCAGTAGCCATTTTCTCAACAAGTGGCTAAACATGTCCAACTATGCTCACCTAAAGCAACTTTTTTTAGTTTTGGATAGAGTGGAGGGGGAATAGAACCCGTCAGGTTTTTATTGCTGCCTGTGCCCCATTAGGGAGAATCACCTTCACTCTCTCTCTTTTTATTAATCCAAATGTCTTTTATTAACATAAAAGTAAAAAAATACATACAACTTGCATTACTCATGTAGCATACATATACATAGTTCCAGAGAAGGGAAGAATAATGGCATCCACTTGTTACATTTCTCTAAACACTATATTAGATACACCATTATAACAATAACATTTATACATTAGGCAAATAAGATTGGTAATTGGCTAGGAGAGATTCACCCTCTAGATTTGTCCTATTTACCATGCTCATTGAAAGTGAAGGTAAAAGAAAATCCAAAATTTGATGTCTCCAGAAAAGTAAAATCTTCCAATGGGGACACTAGTTCTGGTGACCTGGGGGTCCCCAGGGGATTCCTGTAATTTGCAGGGATTTTCTCTAACTTCCTATGTAGAGCAAAAATAAACTGACAGGGGTTATAACCTTCCCTTACTCTATCCAAAGTGAAAGAAAATGTTTTGCCTATAGTACTACTTTAATATCTCTTCTGTGTGTCCACTCTTTTCCTTTTAAACTTTCATTAGTTATACTACTTTGTGGCCTTATCAAAATTCTTCTTATCGGACATACTGTGCATTACCCACTAAAAAGACACTCAAAGAACTTACTACTCGGTGCTCCTCACCTCTTTATCAGCAAAGGCTGCTGATCTAGAGAAGAAAATCTGGAAGCTGACTGGTTATTTAAAGGACAACAGCTGCACATTCTTTGCTAAGGTTTCTTCAACCAAACCAGCAGCCATCTTCCCAGTAAAAATTTCCAACTCGGCTCACTTAATATCTCTTGTGTGACCATACCGTTCTTGTTAAACTTTCATTAGCTACTAAAAATGGACTTATCAAAATAATTCCTAATGGACAAACCAAGCATTACCCCCTAAAAAGAACTTACTACTGGGTGCTCATCACCTCTTCATCAGCAAAGGCCAACAACCACAGCTGTAAAATAACCAGAAAGAACAGCTGTGCATACAAAACATTAATATTAATAGTTAACACCTTGAAATGCATCAGACAGGAATGATACATTTGTATCACTGGGGAACAATCTACAAAGTTGGGTCAAAGTTTTCACAAGACTCCGTTTAAAGCATTGAAGTCCCTCAGGCCAGATTAACCCAATGGCTTCCTTCTCCCAGTGGGACAATTATTACACTCTCTCCTGCACCAGTGCAAATAAATTAATAGCTACTTCATTTAGGAATGTTCACTTTCTTGGAGGAAGACAACAAATTTGTTTGAAGCATATGAAGATATACAAAGAGAACACAGACTGTATGACATGGAAAAAAAAACAGAGACATTCTTCTGAGAAAAGCACAAATTTATTACACTTTTTGTGACTGTGGTTGACAGTGATACATCGATCTTTTCAG
This sequence comes from Staurois parvus, assembly GCF_062004578.1. NCBI lineage: Eukaryota > Metazoa > Chordata > Amphibia > Anura > Ranidae > Staurois > Staurois parvus. Next base: position 1,472,646 of record NW_028318883.1, read on the forward strand.
GGATGTAAGGATAGTCATGTCTCCTTGGATAAATTGAAGATGCCATCTGAACTGATGCTCCACGGGCAGTTTGAACGCATGGAGTGCCTTAATAATAAGACTGCTTACTGCTCATGACGCTTCATCCTTCAACTGGGAACAACCCAAACTGTGTTGAAGATAGACAGATCTCACTCTACAGAGTTCATGTTTTATGAGATAGAAGTGTGCATTGTCTCCAGGATCTTTAGAATCGCCACACATAACCAGAATATTGTGAAAAGGGCAATGTGATGTATTGTTCACAGTATTCGGTATTACTACAAACTTCTAATATTTCTATAGAGCGTTTAGAAAGCCAGTCATTATACAATTATTATTATTATACAGGATTTATATCGCGCCAACAGTTTCCTCAGTTACAATATAACGGGAGACAATACAGCAACAATACAGTTCAATACAAGAGGGATATGAGGGCCCTGATCCTTGGATCCAGTTATAGTCTTCTGAGAACTGTGCACATACAGATGTCAAACATCTCTGAAAGCAAGTACCTGAGGGACTGTCTAAATAGCCTTCTACAAAACTGATATGTGATGGTCTTTGAACAGCATTAATAAATAAAATCCTTCTACGACCCAAGCCAAAGAAAAATATTAATATGTATTATTTGTAGCAAGAGACCAAAATCTATTTTTGTCTAAGAAAAAATACCAAGCATTGTTTATAAAACCAAATATTTGTTGTCCCCAGTGGCAGCTGTCAGAACACAATAGGCCAGCAGTGGGCTGAAACTTGGGGAAGGGGAGGGGGGAGCACGTGCCCCAGGCACCACATTGAGAGGGGCACTGCTGCTGACAGAAGTAGTGACAGCGGTATCACTACTCCTGTGGCCGGCACGTCTGAAGGGATGCTGTAGCAGCCAGTCCTGAGGGCAATACTGCTATCTAAACAGGGAATGCATTAAGGTAATGAATGTTTAAGCTTTAGAACCACTTTAAAAAAGGTTCTAAACCATTCACAGCAAAGACGAGGACCAAAAAGAAAACTTGGATGAAGACTTGAAGACATTAGGGTTGATTTACTAAAACTGGAGAGTGCACAATCTGGCTCAGCTGTGCATAGAAACCAATGAGTTTCCAGGTGTTACTGTCAAAGCCTAATTGAACAAGCTCAAGTTAGAAGCTGATTGGCTACCACCACAGCTGCACCAGATTTTGCGTTCTGCAGTTTTAGTAAATCAAAAACCATTGCGCAAAAACCTGTTAATCACTGAAACCTTTATTACCCCCAACCTCCCCCCCCCCCCTATTGTGGCACACCTGTGTGTGTGATGCCGTGCCACACCGCCTGTGTCAACAGACACAGTGAGGCTCGGCCCACCCTCCATCACAGGATTTGACTGACAGCTGTGGAAGCCAATGGCTCCTGCTGCCGCAGCAAAACCTGTAAGAGCAGAGAGAGCCACTACAGATGGAACAGCACAGGATTGAGTGAGGCTTCAGGTACTTATAAAAGGGTGAGAGGGCGATATCACTATTACTAACAGGAAATGTATTGCGGTAAAAAATGTTTAGACTGTAGAACCACGTTAAAAGAGGTTCTAAACCATACAAAGCAAATTAAAAAAAAAAATCTTTGCTGAAGACTTTAAAAAAGTTGAATTAAAACTGGCCACCACTAAAACCTTTATTTATTACCCCACCCTATGTAAACTCACTAGCTAAAAAGTTAATAAAAAAACTAGTAGTACATAGTAAAACAAACTACCCCAGGCCCCAAATCGTCTAGCTGCCAGCGATGTCACTTCATGCGTGCATTCTCACAAGATTTGGGATCCTCATGTTTCCCAGAAGGATGTGTTTTACATGAGGGGGATGCAGACATAGACAAGATGAATATGGGTAAAGCAATGCTGACACTGGCTTCAGCCCATGATGGAATCATGTAAACCACACAGAAAAGGCGGAGGTAATAGATTATCGTTACAAAACTGCTCAATATTCCAAATACTATGGTCAAATTTAGACATGTCAGCTCTTGCCGCCCATTTGATAAGCGATCCAGTGATCTGTCACCTCCTCACTGCCTGTTCCAACCTTCAAAATGCTGCATCACTGCACCACAACACATTACACACAGTTGAAGGGAGGTTGTGGCGCAGCCCCATTAGCTTTCGACAGGAGGTATACATTTGTCGTGGGTGCACATGTATACATTCCCATCCAGCTGCCTTTGCTGCTTAAGGGGTGCAGTAAAAACCCAGATCAATCTTCAGTATTTACTGTGCCCCTGGGCACACGTGTAAATGAAAAACAGCTAATGTGTAATATGCTTCTTTCTGGAAATAACTAAACAAGCATTTAAGTCTACAAAATACTGAACTTTCCTTGAAAAAATGGTGCTCCCTTCAACAACGGGTCATAAATAAGTAATTATATTCTTGCAGAGATCTGCACTTTCTTTTATTTCTGTTTTTCTTTAGTGGTAAATGAAATTTATGATGTTTTTTATTTAGCTTTTTAATCATAAAGCCACCAGCTTCAGAGGCTTATACAAACATTGGCACAGTTGTGGATCAAATGTCAAATATGGTAACAAAGTTGAACTCCAGGAAAACTGATCGACACACCGATGAAATACATAAATAGAAGCTGTTTACTTGCCAAAGCATTTGTATTTCTTTTGATCCAGTCCTGAGATTTACACAGCTGTGCCACACAGCACAGTTCTGTCTGGCAGAATAGGAGACCTGCATTATCTCTGTTCTTGGCCCTCCCCCCAAAAATATGATACTCACCTGTTTTGTGTATTGGTATTGCACAGAGCAGCCCTGATCCTCTTCTTCTCAGGTCCCCACCAGTGCTCCTTGCCCCTCCCCCCCCTTGACCAGTGCCCCCAATAGCAAGCCGCTTACTATGGGGGCACTGGTCCATGCTCACTCCGGAGCCCCACTCTATGCGTCCATAATACACAAAGAGCTGTGGCCCCGCCCTGCCCCCGCACTCTCCACAGTGGCTCACTGGATGTGATTTACATCAGTGGGAGCCAACGGCTACTGATGCTGTGTCTCAGCCAATGAGAAGAGAGATTCGGGAAAGTCAAGGCTCCCTGCATATCACTGGATCGAGATGGGGCTCAAGTGAGTATAAGGGAGGGGCTGTAGGAGGAGCAGCACTCAGAAGGTTTTTTTACCTTGATGTATAGAATGCAAAGAGAGTCAGCCTTCATAGCCACTTTAATAACCATGTTCTGTCTGCATTATACTGTGGGGAAAATAATTATTGGATCCCCTGCAGATTTTGTAAGTTTGCCCACTTACAAAGAAATGAAGGGTCTATCATTTTTATCATAGGTGTATTGTAAATGATAAAGACAGAAGAGCAACAAAAAATCCAGAGAAAACACAATACAAATGTTATGAATTGAGTTGCAGTTCAGTGAGTAAAATAAGTATTTGATCCTCAGGCAAAACATGACTTCGTACTTGGTGGAGAAATCCTTGTTGGCAATCACAGAAGTCAGACGTTTCTTGTAGTTGGTTACCAGGTTTGCAGACATCTCAGGAGGGATTTGGGTCCACTCTTCTTTACAGATCTTCTCTAAATCCTTAAGGTTTCTTGGCTGTCGCTTGGCAACTCAAATTTTTTATAGGATTAAGGTCTGGAGACTGGCTAGGCCACTCCATGAACTAATGTGCTTCTTCTTGAGACACTCCTTTGTTGCCTTTTGGGTATGTTTTGGGTCATTGTCATGCTGGAAGACCCATCCATGACCCATCTTCAGTGTTCTGGCTGAGGGAAAAGGTTCTCATGCAAGATTTTATTATGCATGGCCATGTCCATTGACTCCTCAATGCAGCAAAGTTGGCCTGTACCTTTAGCAGAGATACAGCCCCAAAGCATAATGTTCCAACCTCCGTGCCCGACTCTAGGGATGGTGTTCTTCCTCCAATCACAGCGAGTTGAGTTAATGCCAAACAGCTCAATTTTGTTCTCTTGTGACCACAGCCTTTTCTATCAATCCTTCTCTGAATAATTTAGATGTTCATTGGCATTGTATGGTTTGTTTGGTGACTATGGTCCCAACTGCCTTGAGATCATTCACAAGCTCCTCCCATGTAGTTCTGGGATAATCCCTCACTTTTTTCATGATCTTCCTTACCCCGTGAGACAAAATCTCGCATGCAGCTTCAGACTCAGGGCGAGTGGTGTTTTTTTTGTATTTCTTCCATTTGTGAATAAATGCTCCAATAGTTGTCTCCTCACTAAGCTTCTTGGGATGGTCTTGAAGCCCATTCCAGTCTTGTGCAGGTCTATAATCTTATCCTTGACATCCTTTCACAGCTCTTTGTTCTTGCCCATGGTGATGGTGAGGTTTGAATGGAAGAAAGAGATTCTGTGAGAGGTGTCTTTTATACACAAAGAGTCGTTGTTAGGAGCACCTTCTTAAATTGACAGGACTAATCTGTGTACCATGTGAGCACATAGCCAATCTGTGGGAGCCAGAATTGTCGGTTCTTAGGGGATCAAATACTTATTTTACTCACTGAACTGTCACTCAATTTATAACATTTGCATTGTGTTATTCTGGATTTTTTTTTAATATTCTGTCTCTATCATTTAAAATACATCTATGATAAAAATCATAGATCCTTTTCTTTGTAAGTGGGCAAACTTACAAAATCCGCAGTGGATCAGATAGTTATTTTTCCCACTGTTGTTCTGTGATATGCTCTGATCACATTCTTTCTATCCTCACAAATCAATTTATACATTAGATGAAGATAAAAAATAAGATCAGGCACAAAGTATACTCTTAAAGCAACCTCATTGCATTGCTACATTTAATATTCTATAGCCAAAAATATCTGTATTGCCAGATTGCACAAATAATATTTCATGTTTAGTAAATTTCAATTTAGAATTACAAAAGCTTTTTTCACTTTAATATAAAGTAGCAACAGCGTTTTTGCACTAAATCAGTTCAGTTTACCTCAGGAAACTTTTACTACATGGATCACTCTTTTTTTTTTAACCAGTCCTGTATATTTACAAGAACGATTGTATATTTTTGTTGTCATTAGCTACAGCCCAGCACAGTTCTGCCAACCTGATGCAACTGTATCCACAAAGCTGTTCTGTGACTTTCCTAACACAAACAATTCAGGCTGTAAGGAGGGCTGAGTAAATAAATGGATAAGAGATGTTTGTAGAAAACGTTGTGGGAACTATGATAAAGATGATACGAACATACCGTATTAGGACTCTGATCGTGAAGTATAGAGTAGCAAGTGTTGTTGAACATAAATAATGCATAAAAACCTTTTGCCAAGAACCAAATTCTTTACCCATTATAAAAAATGTAAAGAATCGGAACAAACCTCTTTTTCCAAGATTAGCTAGAAAGATGGATACTGAGTTTGCAACATCTAATATTTAACACCCATTAAGTACAAAATCTTTAACGCAGTACTATTTCGATATAACTACGCCTCTCTCATTTATATCAAAGTTAAAAGAGCCAGCTCCCTTTTTCACTAAAAAACAGCAAATGTCCTTCATCAGGGTTATGCAGGCCATAGACGGGTCGTTTATCGGCCGAATTTTTGTACGCACGAAAAAAATCAGCCGATAATCATGCCGTTAGTGAGGCCAGCCCGTCGGCTGTTTTTCGCAGATCTTCTCATTTATTTTTATCGGTCGTGCTGGAAAATCCGCAAAAAACTGCCATTTTTCGTGGACATTGGTGGCAGCATTGGCAAAGGGGCCAACCGATTTTTCGTTTATCAGCTGAAAATTCGGCCAATAAACGGCCCGTCTATGGCCTGCCTTAGAAATACTCCAGAACTAAAAGCAAACTTTGAGACTCCTGATGCAGGAAGGGAAATGCTCTGGTGTGAACAGTACTAAGTTGCGCACACATCTGGGGCACAGCTCCACTGCCTTAAATGTTTGCACGTTGATTGTAAGAATGGACTGTAGTGTGCAGATCACAGGGAACAGAGGCAGAAAACGAGACACTTGTGCAACAGTTTACACTGATGGAGCGAATTGAGATGATCATGTTAGCAAAGTGGTGACTCTCTTAATACTGGATGCTGGGGGGATGTATGGTGAGCAGGTGAGGTTTGTGGAGGGGAATGCTGTGAACAGTAAGCTTCTGTCGAACACGGAGAGCTGCACACAGATCAAAATACGTCTGGTCGCTGCTGTGCAGGCCAAATTTCGATTTGTGTGTACCCAAATGGGGGCAGAATAAGACAGATGACTAAGGGAGAACAGGAAGTATAAATCTGGCCTTAAATATTCCAGTATGAGCGTGGCATCACTGGTTAGCATACAGCAAAGGTAAACCGGTGATATGACTGTTCCTAGCATTGTTGGAGAGGGCACGGAACATCACATCCAAGCTGACAAAACTGCGCCCTAGGTATATACAGAACTCAACACTTCAGGAGGAAGGTGTCAAACTTTGGCGAATTGATGTTTATTAAACAAAGTGGGTTTTTTTTGTTTGTTTGTTTTTTTAACATCCTTACTGACCTTCACAGGCCAAAAGATGATGATTGATATAACCCTAAAATTACAACGGCACTCCCTGGGGGTCACAGTAATATTTACAGTGACACCTACCCTTTCTCAATCATTACTTAAATAAATGGATCGGGTATTAAATTTGTGTCATTCTTACTGAGGAAATTTCCTTTTAACCCAAACTGTAGATCTAGCTAGTCAGCACAGAGAACCTACTTGTAAACTATTTATAACATCTAGATAATAAATATAGGCTTTTGTTGCATGCATACTATACTATTGTCTCATTGGAAACAATTCCACTCACTGCCCAAGTCAGAAAGTGAGGGCAAGTCTCTCCCATTGAGAGCATTAAAAACCTGGTTGAGTGTCTAGGTTCCAACTCTTACTTCTCAGGAGGTTAGCTTTAAAAAAAATTTAAAAAAATTTAAAACCCCTACAACTCTGCAGCAGCAGCAGCCCATCACATTACCTCCTATACCTAAAAACTCCAGTCTGATAACCCCTCTCCACCTTGCATACCATTACTGTTTCTAAGTTCATAGCATTTAGTAAAAACTAGTTATATGAATATAAGACAAAAAAAATCCAGTGCCTGTATTAAGGAAAAGGTCACAGATAATAAATGATCAAAAGACACTTTAAAAAGACTTCTTGTTCACTGTCCTGTCTCTGCACATAAAAGGGATTCCTTGAAGCCAAAGAAGAACAGGAATTTTCCATTAGACCTCTATTTCCCCATTATCATAGGATTGTAACAGAGACATCAAATTGTTTTACAACATCTACACATGAGAAATATTCCATTTTGATTCAGCTTGGACTGCACCTGCTAATTCCTGTCAACATGTAGACACAATTATTTGTATAACAGACAGTGTCTCCAAATGATCAATCTGCTGTAAGTTACGTTTCAGTGCTGGAAATCTGGTGCAGGACAACTGGGTGCAGGGTTCTTAGCAACAAATACGTTTGTGAACCACAACTATCTCCTTCTAACCTAGCACAAAATATTACTACGTGAAGTGAACTTGTGTCCTGACAATACACTGAAGTATTTAAATATTACAAACAGGCAATAAACGTACTTTAAAACCATGTAGCTATAAACATCCTATGTCCTATGTAGCTATAAACATCGTGAAGAAATCAATCTTTAAAGTTCACAGAGGCACTGATATTTTAGCTATTTTCTATGGAGAACAGATCTTGGCAGCCTACCAGCCTTCTAATGTAAACACACAGCAGGTATTTTATAAGCGGTCAGGCCCCTTTCACACAGGGCTGATTCCGTGCCAATCAGCAGGGGATCAGCTCAAAGATCCCCTGCTGATCAGAGCAGAGTGAGTGGCTACCCTTGATCCACTCCACCTAAACCGAAAGGGATGGAGTCATCTCCTGATTTTCTTTTTTTTTTTTTTTTTTTTTTAGCAAGCCTGATAAGAGCCGGACGGTGAGTGAGTGTAAACAGATGTTTAGACCTGCCTGTCCATAAAAGATGAATGGATCTTCCAATCAGGTCCACCTGGAAAAGTGACACACAGACCTGACTGAAACACCCATCTGAAAGAGGCCTTAGAAACTGACTTTAGAGTATTTGTGGGCTTTAAGGATCTCCCACAATGAATTACTTCATGGTACAAGCAGCTAGAGAGGTCAAACATAGCTTTTTTTTACGGTTTGTTGAGAGTACATAAATACTTTAATGGCCATAGTCTGGGCACGTCAACGCTGAAACCAACAATGGGGCAATATTCTTCCCACTGGCACCAACATTGGGGCACCAACATTGGGGCAATATTCCTCCCACTGGCGCCAACAATGGGGCCCTATGTCTCTCACATCTCGCAATGGTGCGGCACTATTCTTGCCACTAATACCAATGATGGGGTAGTACTCCTCCTCCTACTGACCACCAACCCTAAGGTAATGTGTATTCTTAGTGATGCTGGGTTAGTGACATTTTCTACCCCCACTGGCCACAGTCCAGTTCCCTTAAAGTCTGAAGGACAGCAAACTGGCCCTTTGTTTGAAAAGCTTGGAGACCCCTGCTATACAGCAATGTTTTGCCTTTCATTTCTGTTTTAAACTGAATGGGTTGTTTTACAAGGTGAGGGTTCACATACACTTTAAAAAGGTTTTATGAAACAGAAAAATTCACTTCTCCGCTAAAAGTGCTGTGCTCCAGAACTTCAGAGAAATGGCCAACCAGCAGTCTGCAATCTACTTCTTAAGCATACCAGCAAAAGAGGGGAAAAAAGAAGCCTATCTCTATTATAAAAGCCATAGTAAATATCTTATTGATTCATCTGGATCTGTCTGTGCACTGAATGGATCAAAAAAAAAACTATTACTATGGTTTTTATAATGAAGAGTGTGTTCCTTTTTTTCCTCTTATGCAGTATGATATATAAAAGGTGTTCGTGAAGTTTATTTATTACAAGCATTTATACAGTGCTAACACTTTACATGGCACTTCACATATATTGTATATTCAAAAGAAGCTTACAATTTACGGCCCCCACCTCATATGCATACATACACCCATTAAGGTCAACCTAGACAGGAGCCAATTAACCTACCAGCATGTTTTTGGAGTGTGGAAATATACAGGTGTACCCCGAGGAAACCCAAGCAAGCACAGGGAGAACATGCACACTCCATGCAGGCAGTGTCATGGTTGGGATTCAAACCAATGGCCCTAGTGCTGCAAGAGTATATTATAATCTCACTATATACCAGGAGTATATAATACTCCATACAATGGCTTGCACTAATACTAGAAGAACAAACTTGATTAGGATGAATCAAAATTGCAACCCAATTGCCAAAGCCACAGTGCTAAGTATTGCATCTGCTGGACTATCATCTTTACAAATCAAAGGAAATTTCCTAGGACAAAAACAACTCTGCCTATTTTAGTCCAAGTCTGGCACCTTACAGTCCTGTAAAAACTGTGTCTATTGGCAAATATAGTAGACACTACTGAAACTTTACTTTTTGGTCTTGATTTAAGAAATTCCAACTCATAATTGAAGTCACGGTCTCCTGAATGGGTAAAACATTACTTTATCTGTCTGAATAAAATGCATGATACTGAAATACAAACATATTTGGTCTCCAAAATAGAATCTTTAGGAAATGTTCTTGTTCTTATTCTGTAGATTTAGTTCTTCTATTTTTTCGTAGTGAGGTAACCGTGGTAGAGACTCTAGAGGTCTCTGCAACCTTAACACTGTTGGGCCCAGTGATAACTGGCCTAGTCCGGTCTGGTTCGGCTGTTGGGTTCTTCCTCTTGGTGTAGGCTACAACCAAGATACTGATACAAATGAGCGAAAGCAGAATGAAAACTGGGGGCTGCCATTGGCTGGGAATCTCTTTCATGATGTTTCGGAGGCTCCGGCCTATTGCGTGACTAAAAAGTTCCACTGGATGAAAGACGAGTCTCCAGAACACCGAACTTATAGCCTATAGGAAAAGATAGAAAAACAGTGATGCAGTAGGTAATCATAAATGGAACTATATGGAGGCCAGCACTAATCAAGTCATTTTCTGTGCACCCAGGCTGTCATGAATCCACCTTCAAGGAATGAGCCATTACGCCAGCCTGGGCTCACAGTTGAATGTTGCAGCGATGTCACTGGAGGTGGGCTTTAAGACAGAGACACAAATTTATATCAATATACCATACATTAATGAACAAATCAAATACGAATGCTAAAACAGAATTATGTTTTTGCTGTCACTAAAAGGAGCTTTCTAGATCAAACTGACTGAATTGCTTATTACAGCTGAACTGGGGCTGACTGTGCTGTGTGGCAGAGCTATATAGACCTCGGGACTGGATGAATGCAAATACAAACCCATTGGCAGGTAAACCAGCTCCCTATGCATCAGTGGTGATTTTACCTGTTTGCCTTAAGTTTAGCTTTGAAAGTTTAAATCCAGTCAAAGCTGGTATTTCAGTGTTGGATAGGCTGAGTTTCATAATATATAATTTTTCTCAAATGTTTGCATACCCTGGTGAAATTTTGGCATTGATATTGAAATGACTGATCATGCCAAAAAACTGTTCTTTATTTAAGGATAGTGATCTTGTGAAGCCATTTATTATCGCATAGATGTTTGACTCCTTTTTAAATCATAATGATAACAGAAATCACCCAAATGGCCCGGATCAAAAGTTTACATACCCTGGAATGTTTGGCCTTGTTATAGACACACACACAGGTTAACCTGGCACTTAAATAATAATTTCCCACATCTGTGGCTTTTTAAATTGCAATTTGTGTCTGTGTATAAATATGAGTTTGCTAGCTCTCACATGGATGCACTAATCAGGCTAGATACTGAGCCACGAGGAGCAGAAAAGAACGGTCAAAAGACCTGCATAACAAGGTAATGGAACTTTATAAGATGGAAAAGGATAGAAAAATATATCCAAAGCTTTGAATATACCAGTCAGTACTGTTCAATCACATATTAAGAACTGGAAAATTTTCGGGATCTCTTGATACCATGCCAAAGCCAGGTAGACCAAGAAAGATTGCAGCCACAACTGCCAGAAGAATTGTTTGAGATACAAAGAAAAATCCACAGGTAACTGCAGGAGAAATACAGGCTGGTCTGGAAAAAGACAGTGTGGCTGTTTCAAAGAGCACAATATGACAATGCTTGAACACAAATGAACAGCATGGTCGAGTTGCCAGAATGAAGCCTTTACTGTGCCAATGCCACAAAAAAGCGAGACAGGTTACAATATGCCTGACAACACCTTAACACACCTCACAGGCATCTGGAACGCTGTAATCTGGCATAACACCACCAAAATAGAGCTTTATGGTCACAACCATAAGTGCTATGTTTGAATAGGGGTCAAGATAAGAATACCATCCCCACTGTGAAGCATGGTGGTGGCTCAATGATGTTTTCGAGGGTGTGAGCTCTAAAAGGCACAGGAAACTTTAAAAATTGATGGCAAAACAAATGCAGCATGTTGTAAAAAAATACTGGCAGACAATTTGCATTCTTCTGCATGAAAGCTGCACATGGGATACTCTTGGACTTTCCAGCACAACAATGGCACAAGGCCAAGTTGACACTCCAGTGGTTACAACAGAAATAGATGAAGGTTCTGGAGTGACCCTCACAGTCTCCTGACCTCAATATCATCGAGCCACTCAGGGGAATGTGTGCGTTTCATGCAAGATGACCAAAGACTTTGCATGACCTGAAGGCGAGAATTTAGGGCCTCAAACAACTATTACAAAAGACAGCACACTGTCATTGGTGCAAAAGGGGGTAATACACAGTATTATGAACTAAGGGTATGAAGACTTTTGAACACGGGTCATCTGATTTGTTTACTTGTTTCCGGTTTTGTTTTATGATCGTGCCATGCTGATATGACCTACAGTTGAATACGAATCCCATAAGAAATACTCATTCGTGTTTTCTTTGAAATTGTACTCTATATTACCAATTCTCCAAGGGTATGCAAACTTTTCAGCACAACTGTATGCTGGGGATTCCAAAGTCCACATCAATTACCAGCTTCCAAATCGGAATATTTACAATTTTTCTATAGACAGAGCAGCAAAATGGTACAGAGGAAGTTGGAGAAAGAGACCAAAATTCCGAAGGAGAAATGTCTAATTGGATTGGTCATCAACTGAGCAATTACAAAGCAGCACCTGGGAGCAGAAGCATGTCAGCTCTCACACAATAGCTCTCTGTAGATCTGTGTATCTAAGAAACAAGGGAAAAGATAAAGCTGGCTACACATTATACAATTTTCCTTTAGATTTACCAAAACCATATAATATGAGGTCACACCTAAACACTTTTAAATTGTATGCAATCAGGCAGGGCCTTGCACTACATAGTTGAAAGTAAATCTAAAGGAAATTGAACAAGAACATTTTATAATGTGTAGCCTGCTTAATACATATAAGCTGAAGACCTCTTCAATGTGGAGCTGTTCCTTCATTTTATTGTGGTGATTTTCTTTCTCCAGAGAATGCAGTTCTGTAATTTCCTTTTCTTGAGTTTGCAACGGCTGAGAGAACATGCAGTTTGAATAATTGTGGGTCGTTTAGGAAAGAGGAGATAATATTTTTCTGTTCTATAATCAGATGATTATTCTGGAAACAAATGTTACAGTGATGGCTAAATAATAGAACAGGAATGATTGATTCTTGGTGAAATGTGTGTGTCCTGAGAAAGGTCCTTTCACTCTGGCTCTAAAAACTAACATGCTAACATCTGCTGGAGTCTACACATATGGCCTGTCTACATGACCCATGTCCAATGTATGATAATCTTCTGCTACAGTTTTCCTCCAGGCACTGGGCTCTGCCTGTTGGAGGTCCATGCCAGCTAATACCATAATATTTTCAAACAACACAAAAAGCAATATCTACCCCTCCATTGCACATTTTATTTTTTCTGTTTTTTTAGGGGTTCTATTATTCCTTAGTCTGTGATTTCAGAAACAAAATACTATAATTTCTGTGAAAATAAGACTATTTGAGGGGTCCCCAAGGCTGTGGGTGACCAATCCTTCCCTTCAACATGTCATAATTGAGTAGGTCTGATCCAGGAATGGAAAAAAAAAGCAAAAAAAAATTGCTCCAAAAAAATCAGTAGTGTATTTCTTGGCTGCTTGAAGTGGTATTCACAATGATGCAAAGTCATGCTGAAAAACAGTAGGGCTCTTACTGACCAGTATAGGAACAGATAAAGTATTTTGCATTAAAGGAGATATACTGGGTTTGAACAAAAGCAAATACACATACTCCCCTCCATCCTGCAGCATTGGTGTGTTGCGGTAGCTGTCCCACGTCGGCTCTAATCCCCAGAACTGAGAGATTAAATGACCACTGATCACACAGTTTTCAGTCTGTTCAGAGTGGAGAGCACTGACTGTCAGTCACCACAACCCATTCTAATCCTACAGTGCTCACTGGAGTGTTGGACAGGGGAGGGGCAGAATCAGCTGGCTCCAGCTCTTAGTGGCACGCTGAGAGGCTTAACTAGCTGATGACCAGGCATCCGGGTGGATCCTGACATTGTCAGGATCTTTCCAGATCCTAGAGCAAATCTGCCCACTGTTAGCTGACTCTGGGTTACAGGAGAGCAAAAGTAAGTTCACTCTTGTGACCCATAAAAGAAGTATGGCAAAAAAAAAAAAAAACTTTGGCCATACTTCTCTTTTAAAGAAATGACAGCATATATTAGTGATAACAGTATACTGAATGTACCCTTGTGATTGACAGAGACCAGTGTTAAAAAAATACTAGAAAAACATCATGCAAACAAATCAGGCCTGGATGGCTTGCACCCAAGAGTTTCCAAAGAACCATGTTATAGCCAGAACATTGTTCCTAATTTTTACAGTCAGCTTACTCTCTGGAATAGTTTCAGCAGAATGTTGAAAAGCGAATGTGGTGCCAATATTAAAAAAAAAAGGGGGGGGGGGGGCCAAGATATATACCTGGAAACTACAGACCAGACAGGCCAACATCAATAGTATGTAAACTATTGGTAGAAATGATAATGAACCATATGCAAGAATTTGTTGATGATAAATAGTATCATAAGGAGCAGCCAACATGGTTTTATGAAGAACTGTTCTTGCCAGACCAATCTTCATGTTCTATGAGTAGGTGAACCTCAAACAGGATATAGCATCTTTACAAGAAGACCTAGTCAAAAGGGAGGGGGGGGGTGTACAGTTGTGTTCAAAATAATAGCAGTCAGACATCACTAACCTGATCAATCACTGTTTTTGGTAGAAATTATATTTATACATGGTAAATAATTTACTAGCAGGTGTAGTAGAGTAATAGAAATCCAACAGACCCAACAGTCATGACATGCATGCTGCTGATTCTGTGTAATTGAATCACTAATTGAAAGGGGCATGTTCAAAATAATAGCAGTGTGGAGTTCTATTAGTGAGTTCATTCATTCTTTGAAAAACAAGTGGCAATTATTGCCCTTATTTAAGGAAGGAAGGCAGCAAATGTCGTACATGCTGGTTACAGTGCATTTCTCTCTGAAATTCTGAGGAAAATGGGTCATTCCAGACCTTGTTCAGAAGAACAGCCTACCTTGATTAAAAAGTTGATTGGAGAGGGGAAAACATATAAAGACGTGCAGAAAATGATAGGCTGCTTAGCTAAAATGATCGCAAATGCTTTAAAATGGCAACCAAAACCTGAAAGACGTGGAAGAAAGCGAAAAGCTACCATTCGAATGGATAAAAGAATAGCCAAAATGGCAAGGACTCAGCCAACAATCAGCTCCAGGAAGATCAAAGAAGGTCTAAAGTTACTTGTGAGTACGGTTACAAATAGAAGACGCCTATGTGAAGCCAAGCTATCTGCAAGAAGCCCCCGCAAAGCCCCACTGCTGAAAAAAAGACATGTGCTGAAGAGGTTACAATTTGCCAAAGAGCACAATGACTGGCCTAAAGAGAAATGGCGCAACATTTTGTGGACTGATGAAAGTAAGATTGTTCTTTTTGGGTCTAGTGGACAGAGACAGTTTGTCAGACGACCCCCAAACACTGAATTCAAGCCACAGTACACCGTGAAGATAGTGAAGCATGGTGGTGCAAGCATCATGATATGGGGATATTTCTCATACTACGGTGTTGGGCCTATTTATCTCATACGAGGGAGGATTAGTTTGAATACATCAGAATACTTGAAGAGGTCATGCTGCCTTATGCTGAAGAGGAAATGCCCTTGAAATGGGTGTTCCAACAAGACAACGACCCCAAACACACCAGTAAACGTGCAACAGTCTAATATTCACTTTTCTTCAATTTGTTGAAGGAACAACACAAATTTGTTATATTTTTCTTCATGTTTTGATTTGGAATAGAATGTGTCGTGTTCCCAATGCATTTGTGTGGATGGAAATAAAAGCTATTAGAAGGATTTTGAGCTTTATTCACTTTTTTCAACACACTGCTATTATTTTGAACACAACTGTATATGGCAGATGAGGTTCAAAATGGGGGGGTGGGTATGTATATGGGAGATGAGGTTCAATGAAGAAAACTGCAAAGTAATGCATACAGGAGTGGAGAATATACATGCAAGTTACTCGCTGGGGAGGAGAACCTCTAGAGCAGTGATTTCTAACCATTTTTGAGTCTGGAGCCTTTTAAGAGTCTGAGGAAATCTATGGACACCCCCCATCCCCAACTCCCCACCCCCAGAAATATTCATATAAACACAACTTTGCATGCAATGAATATATGTACTTTATTTTATTGAAAATTGATTGTATTACCTTGATATGCAATGGACACTTATTACAAAATTAAATACAATCATCTTGTGCAAATTAAACAAAATCTTCATATTGCTCAAATCTACTACTAGTATTAGAAAATGAGAATTAGCACCTGCTATTATGGAGCGGCACAAGATGGCGGTTGTGCAAAGAACGATACAAATTTAAATGGTAAACATGGGCCAACAACAGGTCAACAGACACTTAGCGGTCAGTGCTTCCTACATACAGTGGGACCATGGAGAAGGTAGCCACCCAGCAACAGCTAGTCAGTACACAGAAAGAAGAACAAATTCATTTTGGGTTTTGGAGGAGACAGAGCAAGAGAAGGTCCTTTTTTAGGTTAGGAATACATACTCGAAGAGTATTTTAATACACCAGGAGTTTAGGGTCACTTTAAACAACATTAATAATTTGTTATACAGGTGAAACTAAAAAAATTAGAATATCGTGCAAAACTTCATTTATTTCAGTAATGCAACTTAAAAGGTGAAACTAATATTTGAGATAGACTCATTACATGCAAAGCAAGATAGTTCAAGCTGTGATTTGTTACATATATTTGAGTCTATCTCATATATTAGTTTCACCTTTTAAGTTGCATTACTGAAATAAATGAACTTTTGCACGATATTCTAAGCTTCCGAGTTTCACCTGTATATACACAAAAATCTAAATAGATTGGCTCTCTTTTATTTCCTTAAAACTATCTCCTGACTATTGAATTGGAATTTCTGGGTCCTGAATTTGTACATCTGCATGTCTGTACTATAACAGAAGACTCAGGGAAATGTTGGTGGTGGTTTTCCTACGGTATACTGTGCATCGTCACAATGTCAGAGCACAAATTATGTTACTGCTATAGAAAACATTGTAAAGTCACATGTAACATGTACCTTGTTGTTGGCAAGACTAGTGAGCCAGTAAGAATGAATACAAGAAGCAAAGACTCCACCTAACATATTCTAAAAAAAAAAACAAAACAAAAACAAAAAAAAACTAGGTAATGACTTTATTCTGTACATCACATAAGAAAACTAGCACAGAGGTAAAAACAATAATCTTGCTTTTAGCAACCACTGGCTGCAGTACTTACTTCAGGGATCTCTTTCTTCCAAACGCCATCAGTGAAATGTGCAAATAAATCCATCTTGTTAGGTGTAAGTGTTGGATGTAACTTAAGGTCCTCCGCCAGCACTCCTGGCCCCTCCCTCCTGACTAGTGCCCTTATAGCAAGCAGCTTGCTATGGGGGAACCCGAGCAAGCTCAATCCCGAGCTGCTGCCCTGAGTGTCCATTCACACACACAGCACATCTTGGCCCCGCCCCCACTCTTTCCTCATTGGCTCTTTGGGTATGATTAACAGTAGCAGGAGCCAATGGCTACTGCTGCTGTCTCAGCCGAAGAGGGAGAGACCCGGGAGAGCCAAGGCTCTGGTGCACATTGCTAGATTGGGGGGGTTCTGGGTTTAGCCTGCTGAACCTTGAGCCTTTGCAACACATAAATGCAATGTGGTTAAAGCAAAACACAAATTAATGCACGTCAACTCAAGTGTTTAGCTGCATCAACACACACTAAATGCACTGTATGCCGTGTGAATCAAATCTTACCGAAGACATCACAAGAGAGTCTGCCACCAGGCTTTAAAGTTTATAATAGATTACAAAGCACATGAGCCAGACCTGCCCAAGACTTGAACAGCAGCTCAGTATGACACAATAGATGGCCACAGACGGGATCGGTTACTGAGAACAATTGGGTGGTGAGAAATCCGCCTGTCCCCGCCAAATCACACGCCTCCACAACTTTTCTCCCTGACTCATTTACATTCGCAAAGTTATTTTTCCTTCCTAATGAGAAAAAAAAATGAACTGGCAATCAATAAAAGATTTTCCAATAAGTCGTAAAATCTCTGCATGATGTAATATGCTTTTCCAACATTTGGAAGAGATCCTAATTGCTTCGCTAACTCCTCCTATTACAAGCAATGTCTGAATCGGTTGTATCCCTTGCATCTGTCCGGACATACTGTATATGACAACCCTTACACAACGACATGCAAACATACAAAAATGTATCAAATTCTCCTAGATTGTAAGCTCCCAGGAGCAGGGCCCTCCTATCCCTCTTGTATTGAACTGTATTGTTGCTGTATTGTCTCCCGTTATATTGTAAAGCGCTGAGCAAACTGTTGGTGCTACAGAAATCCTGTATAATAATAATAATTCACAAGCTTTGCTAGTTAACACACACTTATCATTTTAGTGAATATTAAAAGGTAAAAGTATTACAAGCTGAAATACTGCAAATAATTCGTTGGGGATTGCAGATGATCATAATTGTGCAATACTTGATAAAAGTCCCACAAATGTTCCATAATCTCTTTGAAAAAGAAAATTTGATTACGGCAAAGTAGACTATAATAGAAGAAAATGGTGCACATTGAACTTACAAATTATTAAAAAGAAAAAGGAGTTGCTTGGAAGATGGACTCTTCAGTCCATAACACAGATTATAGGCTGTGTGTGGCTCTACCTTGTTCACCCAGGATAGCCTGACACTGGGGGTCCACCTCTGCCTTTGAAGTGTCCAGTTATTTAGTAAAATGAGTGTTAACACCCGGAGGAGGTGATTTATTAAGTCGCGGGTGAGCAAGAGGTCAGGCAGTCAACATTTTAAAACTGCAATCAATCGCTCATTCAAATTGCCAAGTAAAACCCCAGAGGGCTCATCCCACTGAAATTGTAATACAAACAGCCTCTTACTCTGCAACACCAATGACAAGGACCACAGCATAGAAAGGCCCTGGGTTAATGACTCCCATACAAAAGTAAAAAGATAAATTATTTTCTGTAAATTACTGGCCAGATTAATGTCAGACTCCACAAAAGTTTACACACCTAAATTCATCTCTTTAAAAGGGTAAGTGTAGTTATAAACCCTTTAAAAAGTCTATATAAGTCAATGTGACAAAATTAAAAAGGAACCCTGTCACATATTCAAATATGTTATCTCAATGTCATACCTTTAAGGAAAACAAAATGATTACTTACAAATGATTCTACAGTGTCAGTGCGGAAATGGACCCTTCAGAAAGAGTTAATCCCAATGATCCCTGTCATCTCCCCACTTGTTTCTTCTGCTGACCTCCATGTCACTGCAAAAGAAAGTAGTGAGCAGGAGTCAGCAGAAGAAGAAGTCCGCAGGAGGAAGGTCTGGTGTGACTGAGGACAGCTTCTCTATGAGGCTAACTGGGCTCATCTCAGCACTTCATCAGCAGGGATGCTCATACCATTACCTAATAGACCACTACTACAGGGAGTGTTTACTCATCTGTATGTACTGTCCGTGATACCTTTTTTATTTGCACTTACATACAATTTCAGGACAAGCTTTTGGGGTATGTCCCCTTCTTCAAGGTCCAAGCAGTACTCTGACATACCCCGAAAGCTTGTTCTGAAAATTGTATGTTAGTACAAATAAAAAAAAGTATCATGGACAGTACTCAATTGTTTCTGTCGCAAGTGCACTAATATGGCTACAATCACCTCATCTGTACTTAATGTGAGGTGCAATGGTTTCAAATGTGAAGCAATCCATTGTAAATGTTACAACAAAACATTTCAAGAGAATGTAACAATAAGAACTAAACTGTACACTTAGTCTGTGACTTTGGCCTTAACAAGAAATGTGATAGAGTTCCTTTAAAGCCCCCTTGACCCACTGATACTCAACCATCCAGCATGGATGTCGCTCCACTTCCTCAAACTAAATCTTTCTAAAACAGAGCTCATACTATTCCCCCCAGCCCGTGTCCTCTCCCCTGACTACTCCATCAAGATCAATAATACAACCATCAGTCTCTCCCCTCATGCCAGGGTACTAGGTGTAATCCTGAACTCCCATCTGTCCTTTCAGCCCCAAATCCAATCACTGTCCAAATCTTATAGACTTCAACTCCGCAACATTGGTATTGTTCTGTCACATGTTCTGTCCCCCTTTGTAATGCACAGCGCTGAGCGAACTATTGGCGCTTTATAAAATACTGTATAATAATAATAATCTCCAAGATATGCCAGTTTTTAACCTCTGAAACCACTAAGCAACCTATTCCCTCCCTGGTTATCTCTCTCCTTGACTATTGTAACTCCCTCCCTCCTCATTGGCCGACCTCAATGCAGGCTTCAGTCGATCTTGGATGCTGCTGCCAGACTCATCCACTTTACTAACCGTTCCATATCTGCCATCCCTCTCTGCCAATCCCTCCACTGACTTCCCATTGCCCAATGAATAAAATTCAAAACATTAACAATAACATATAAAGCCATTTATAACTGTGCCCAAAATTACATCACCAATCTGGTCTCCAAATATCACCCAAATCATCCTCTCCGCTCCTCCCACGACCTCCAGCTCTCTAGCTCCCTTGTCTCCTCCTTCCGTGCTCATCTCCAGGACTTCTCCAGAGCTTCCCCCCACCCTCTGGAACTTTCTACCTCAATCTATCTGACGATCACCTACTCTGCCCACTTTTAGGCAATCTCTGAAAACCTATCTCTTCAGGGAAGCCTATCCTGCCTTCAGCTAATAACCGAATCTTCTATTTCTCCTATCAGTTCATCCCTCACAGTTATTACCTTTTGTACCACCAGCCCCTCCCTCTTAGATTGTAAGCTCCAAGGAGCAGGGCCCTCCTATCCCTCTTGTATTGATATGTATTGTTGCTGTATTGTCTCCCTTTATATTGTACAGCGCTGAGCAAACTATTGGCGCTATATAAATCCTGTATAATAATAGAAACCTTAACACACTCCCTGCACCATTCTTTAGTTAGTTTGCCTTCTGTACTAACCATGTGTAAACTCTGTATCGGATTGCATTAGAATTTATACATGATGATATTACCCTCTCTCACACAAGTCTGCTTGGGACTGGAGACAGCCCACTTAGGTCAAAAGCAACTCAAGAAAAGAAAACACATGCTCCTTCTTACCTGAAAGGACTGGGTATTTTGTAGTGGCTCTAATGAAGCCTTAAAGTAGCTGTTAAGCATGTCAAAGGTAAATAAAAGTGGGTCGGAGTGGAAAAAGGAGGCATTTAGACCTGAATGGATCTCTTTAAAGTGGAACGGACATCACCCAGGGCCCCCCAGGCACCTACAATAATGTACAATGATATGGCATCCCTCAATCCTTACTGCACTCTTCACCCCCTCTCATACCCTTTTTTTTTTCCTCTCAGTTTGCCTTCCCTTCCCCCATCTTCTCTGCAGACTTAAACTTGACTCTATACAATATCACTAATTACCATTACCTCTTACAATGTGAAAAGACTTAAACATCCAGAAAATAACCAGAAAAACTTGAGAATTGAGGAAACAGCAAGCTCAAATTATATTTCTACAAGAGACTCATTTTAGGGCAGATAAGATTCCAAAGTTGACCAACTATAAATTTTCCTGTCTATCACAGGGACTCCCCTGATGTCAAATCCAAGGGAGTCTCAATTCTAATCTCTAGACAACTTGCATGAAAGGTACAAGAAGTCATCCCAGATTACCTCTGGACAACTGTTCATAATAAGGGCTTTCTTTTTTGTCAAAAAGGTTACTCTAGTCAGTCTATACCTACCAAGAATCAAATTACTACTTTGAACATGTTTACCAAAAAGATTGAGAGATTCAAAGATGGCATTCATTATAGGAGAAGACTATAATATAGTACTGGATTATCTAGTGCAGTTGTCTCCAAACTGCGGCCCTTTGCTTGCTTTTATTTGGCCCTTGGGGCACAGTTCCTCCCACTGACACCAACAATGGGATGCCATTCCTTTAACTGACACCAATGATGGGGCATTATTCCTCCCACTGACATCAATGGGGCACTATTCCTCTCAGTAACACCAACAATGGGGCACTATTCTTTCCACTGACACCAAAGATGGAGCACTATTACTAACACTAATACCAATGATGAAGCACTATTCCTCCCACTAACACCAATGATGGAGTACTATTCCTCTTGCCAATACCAATGATGGGGCATTATTCCTCTTGCTGACACCAATGATGGGGCATTGTTCACTCCCACTGACACTAGGACATTTTCTACTCCCACTGCCAACAGTCTGGCCCTTTTATAACTGTGTAGTAAACTGGCCCTTTGTTTTGAAACTTTGGAGACCCCTGGTCTACTGGGTGCCTCTAAGGGAGCTTATTTCCTTACTCAATACTAAGAAAGGCCAAAAAATGACTTTGTGACCATCAATTAATTGACACATAGAGATCCATTACCACACAAGACAGGGACTACACTTTCTACTCATCCCATCATCAGACATACACCATGATTGATTATTCTTTATCCAACATGTGATCTTCTAATTCTGACATCCACAAATGAAAGGATCCTTCACCCTATCAAACCCTGCACTGCATTCTCACAATAGAAAACTATTCAAACACCAAAGTGGCAATGGCGATTAAACAAATTACTTATTTAAGAATCTACATATAAGAACCAGATGCTACAGGACCCTAACTTACTTTTCTCCAGGAACGCGAATGAAACCACCCCACTCTTCTGCCTATGGGAAACCTAAAAGGTGTTTTACCAGAGGTTCCCTCATAAAACTGGATACCCATAGAAAGAAACTATACAGCTCCCACACACGTAGATTCCCTACTATACGAAATTCAGATGATGGAGAATGTAAATAAAAAGTCCCTAGCATAAAAAGTAGGTGAGAGATAAATTGAGAGTGGTATTAAACCCAAAAACAAAAATGTAATATATTGCAGCTTACCAATCATTAGATGTGGTGGCTGCATGTTTTCTCTCCCCCCCCCGTTTTCACCTAATGATCTGGCCAGTAATGCACCTCCATTATTAGAGTGTCTCCACTCTGGATGAAGAAGCACAGGGGGCACCTTTGGACAGCAGCATTGTCAGTTTGGGGGGAGGGGGAGTGTTAGATGGACTAGCAGATTTATATACATTAACAAATTGAAGCCAATCTCCAGCTCAAACTTCAGTTACACAAGCTGTTACAGCAACAGTTTTTTTTCTTTGGGGGTAAAGGTTTTATGGTTATAAATATTATGGTTAAATGGTTTGTAGGAGAGCTTGTTCTGTTGAAAAACAACAGATTTCCTGGCTAGATCACCAGATGAAAATAAAAGAAAGAAAGCTTAAAAAATTTAAATGAATGCAGCCATCACATCTAAGAATTGGTAAACCGCAATAGAATACATATTTGCTTTTGGGTTTAAATACTGCTTAGGGCCCATTCACACCAGAGACAGCAAGTTTATTACTTTTTTTTTTGCATACACAGTGACTTGCATTTGACACGTCCGTTTGCGATGCATTTTTGCTAAGCTTACATTTCAGGTCACTTCTGTCTTCTTTTTTTGGGCTTTTATGCGCACTGTTGCATTGCATTTTTGTGCATTGACATGCAGTTTAGATCCACTGAACATGGGTGCAATGCTCTGCAGGCTCCTAAAAAATTATAAATGTAAATTTTTTTAAACTGCAAAAATGTGTATTTATTATATTTTTGAAAAGGCGAACTCAGCCCTTAAGGCCCAACTAACGGTCACTGCCAAAAAGAGAGCAAGGACAAACAACCCTGTTGGATTTAAAAAGGTTTACAAAAATTCTCTCAACAAGGGACCTTTCATTTTTGACTTAAAAATTCCTGATCAGTTGGGATGTACTCCAGTTAGAGAAGCCATGCCCAAATGAAACATATACATCTAATACTTCTGTTCACTAATGCCGTAAAAGCATTTGACAGGGTAGAGTGTGATTTTATCTGAACAACATTGTCTCACATCAGGCTGGATGATTATATGCAAAGATGATTGAATGCGCTCTATTCCATGCTGTTCGCAGCAAAGTCAATGAGACTATATCTAATATGTTCAATATAAGGAATAGTACATGACAGGGCTGTCCATTTTCGTCCTTCATATTTCTACTTCCATTGGAACCCTTTTTACAAACTATTCAGAATCAGACCGACATTTCCAGACTGCACACCAAGTTAGGTACACATAAACTTGCTGCATACGTGGATAATCTATTCTTCATCACATCCCCAATAATATCACTTATGAACCTGGTGGCAACGCACTATGGCTCTCTCAAATTTTTTAAATAAATGACTCAAAGTCTGAAGAGATGGGTATCAAACTTACAGATAGTCTAAAAGAAGCAAATTAGAAACCATTTCCCCTTTTTGATGATCTCAATCTTATATTCGATATCTGGGGAAAAACATGTCTATTACCTTTCATGAATCTTTAAACTTAATTTAGCCCCCTAGCCAGAAATTAAAATGGACTGAAAACGATGGAATAAGGAAGTGTTTACATGGTTACGACACAATAGCATTACTAAAATGAATAAAAGCTTAATAAGGCTGTTATACCTACTTCAGATCTTACTGGTAAAGCATCCATTAGGTTTTCTATGCAACCTGAGAACAACATTTTTAAAAACACATTTAGGCTGAAAAACCAGTGAAACTAAAGAGATCCGTACTGACTCGGGGTCAGATTGTAACAATCAACTTAAAGTTGGCCTACCATATCTGCCAGGTGCGCTAAAAAGCTCAGCCATCAGTAGCCATGGTAGGTAATACAGAGTGTTAAAACAATATTTTAAAAACAGCGACCTTTCTCCAACCCTTAGCCCCGTTGTTCCCAATTCTAGGCTCACCACAATCCCAAAATGGCCTCGCAGGCCCTCAAATCTACATCCTGGTCAAGCAGGCGTTCTTTCAACTGGCTTTCCAGTAATGATGTCCCTTATGATTAGAAATTGAATCTAAATTTTCAACTGAGCTTGGTTTCCTTTGCAGCTTTCAACTAGGGGACTATCTCAATGCGCTCAGAACAGCTTAAGACAGTGAAATACCTGACCGCTTTTGAGCAACTATGTCTGGATCAGTCCCCAGCAAGCATTACACTAACATATATTTAAGCTACATTAGTTGCTGTGAGGACTAACCCAAAACTCCTGTTCTGGCAGAAATGGGAAACAGACCTGAATATCAACTTCACTTAAAACCAAAGAGAACGTTTTTTTCACACATAAAACCTTGATATCTAGTAAATATCAAGAGGGAGGTTACAAGCTTCTTATGAGTACAGAACCCCCACAAAGCTCCATGTAATATTCTCAGATATCTCAAATCAATGCTGGAGCTGGCTGGAGAAGGAAGGCACTCTGACATATTTTCTGGGAATGGCAAAGCTTGAGCCTTTTCGGAATATAGTAGAACAAACTATAATAACCCTCACTAGGATATCTTTAAACAGGAACTCAGCTACATTTTTATTACAGAATAGTGTATCCATTAAAAAATAAAAATATCCACTATTAAGACATTTTTTAATGGCCGGTAAAGCATGTATTCCGGCTATGTAAAAACAAAGAACTCCATCTTCAAAACCACAAACTCACTAAGACTATAAAAAAAGTCGAAAAATACTGCAAGATTTGGAATCCATGGTTTCTTTCTGGAGACCAAACACCAGGAGAAAATTGCAGAGAAGTCCATTTCACACAGAATAAGCAGATACTATGTGCTTACACTAGTCTGAAAAGTGAGGAAGAGATGGTCTCCTACCCTTCCCACCTTTTTTCTTTTCCCTCCTCTTCAATACTTATCCAACCTGCACACCCTTTCCTAGCCTCCTATTTTCTTCCATTACTAAACCCCAATCTACTCTTTCCTCCCTAACCCGTTTCCCCAACTTACCCTGTTTTTCTACTTAGGATAGTGAATAGTTCTAGCTCTCTTTCCCAAATACATATTGAAAAAAGTAAAAATGAGGGGAAAACACCAGTTGCAGAAATGTGTTTATGCACCCAGAAATGGCTTTGAACTATATATATATATATATATATATAAATAAAAATAGATGACAGTTTTCTTCACAGATCAAACAGATATCCTAATTGGATTGGACATGTGTTTTTCTTTTCCTTTTTAACTACATCTAGAAGGCTGACTCAAAGATCTCTTGAAAGGAAAGAAAAGAAATACAGAGCATCCACTAAGCATTCTATACTGTAATATTATGGAAACATAACTCTTAAGGTAACTGACAAGCATTTTCCAGTGTTATAATTTCTGTACACGTTATTGCTAAATAAAGAAGCTACTAAAAAAAAAACAAGTGGCATGATTTAAGGAAAGTTGGTTACTAAAGTGGAACCAAATGTAAAAAAAATAAATAAATAATAAATATATATATATATATATATATATATATATATATATATATATACACACACATACATATACACACACACACATATACACACACACACACAGATATAAACACACACATATACAAACTGAAAAGGCAGGCTTTTTATTGCAGAAGAGACCTTGTGGCCGACGGAACTGTTTCGGCTGTAAACTGGGTAGCAGTTCTAAAGCACAAAGAAAAAACACAGAACTTAAATTATATGTAAATCTTAACAATTAACTTCTTTTTGCTCCCTCTTGGTCTGTTAGGCCTCATTCACATGGGGTGTACTACAGTGTACACCTACGAGAGGTCAGGTATTCCAAGTATCTCCATGCAGGCAGTCCCAATCTTGTCAGTTGGGATACATCAGCTGCACGGACACAGCTGCTGCTTCCAATTTGACAGCCATGCGAGTGCATAGCCCCAAAACGCACGTTGTCTGCATTCAAGACCATGCATTCGCACCTACACAGCTGTCAAATTGGGAGCAGCAGCTGTGTCTATGCAGCTGCCACATCTCAACTGGGACTGCCTGCACAGGGATACACGAACACCTGCGCATCCCTGTGTGGGCAAACATGGCCTTCACATAGGAGTAGCCTGTAGTATGCGCATGTGAGCAAGACCTAAATTATACAACTGAAAGCACTATATCTGTTCAATAAATGCAAAGAAAAAAAAAAAAAGAAGAGCTGTTGATCTGGTCAGAAATTCTGAACTGCCCAGTGTCCTCTGTGAATGGTTGAACCAGTTAGCAAAAGATACTGGGCAGGGCTGACTCCATTCAGTCCACAAAAATGGCACGCGCCATCAGCCCACAGCAGGAGATTGGGAGCAGAGTATATTTCCGGCAGATCAATAGGTAATTTTCTGTACTTGAATGGGCTTTAGAGAGATAGTGCTGAAATGTACTGATTTTTGTTTTGTTTCACATAACGTTTAAAGGGACCCTATGATACTGTAAATCACATTTTAGACGTGACAGCGTTTCTTTAAAACATGACAGTGCCCAGTATAAAGTGGTGAAGAAAATTATTTCACACGCAGTTTCTTTGGTACTGAAAATTGTGACAAAAAAACCCCAATACTCCTGTGCCAAACCATGTCAAATTTTACAAGTTGAAAAACACAGTACTGACTATGTATATACACATTTATAACTGAAGGATATTTGTGTGCATATACATTTTAAATATATAGACATTGCTAAAGTCATAATAGTGAGAAATTTCTTTTAAAAAATTACACAGAGGAGCAAAATGGTACACTTCAGTAAAGCTTTAGAGAACAAATTCTAGAACACTACAACTGTGCACACCAAAAATGCTGCTGGAAGAAGGATAAACATTTTTATGGGGGGTACTTAACACTTTAATCTTTTGACAAAAAGCAAGTTGTAAATCTGAGCACAGATAATTAGAAGACAGTAATAGTGCAATAGTTAACCTTTAACTATCACCGCCATTGTCCCAAAAATTCTTTCCTCTGCGCTTTACTACAGGTGGTGTTATTTATGAAGGGTTGTGGCCTACAATGGCAAAGCATCACATGTACTATAAAGTAAAAGTTTATGAAATGAGCCACTGGGGACCATAATTACCCAGTGATGCTTGGAATGAGGCTTTACACCCGGATTACAAGGACAATGGTGCCGGGTCAAAAGAATTTCCCGAAGAAACATTTACAATTCAGTCTCCAAAGAAACTAACTGAGAAAGAAGGATGAACAGTCCGGATCAACCAAATATGGACCAGATGTTCTCCACCAGCTTATTACAAAGACAGACAAAGGAAAGCTAATTGAATCCAAAGTTTTGAGGACAGAAACAATAATAAATTCTACATTTTTCCTTTGTCCTGCTTGAATTATTAGGTGTCTTAAACTCTTAATCCCACTTCGATTTATGGGGTCTGAATGTTCTAAAGTCATTACCAAATCCAAAAAGTTTTGCCTTCCCTTCAAGTATTTGTGAAGTACTTGTAAATCTACAATAAGAGAGGACATGGTCCTCTTTTTGGCATTGTGTCTAGCTTTTTCTAAATGAAGATGTTTTTTATCGTAGATAACGAATATCTCAGTATTTCTCTTCACATGCAACACAACTTGGCACTTCCAAGTGTTTTCACGGGAGGAGTATTAAAGTTCTGCTATTGGCTCAGTAGTAGGTAACCATTCTATGGTCATAGCTCTACTCTTGGCACTGCTGAAACTATAAAGCCAGATTTCAACAGAACCTAAGGAACGCTGTACACGGAAAACAATATTCAAACCTTAGTTAAGCCTCTAATGTGGTCAACAACAAAAAAAAAATCAGTTTTAAGATTTTTTTTCCTTAGACACGAGCCATAGCTAGCAACACAGAAATTGGATGAGTGGATAAATAGTTTTTGGACTAAGCCATACCTGTTTCTGACCAAGTATGAAGAACTTATCTGTTTACACTTGTGGACAAACATTGTGGTGAAGGTCACATCTATCTGATCATGGTGGTCAGGAGTTTCATGAATATTTGTGGAATAAAATTCAGTATTTAATGGCCGTGTTTTTAATATATGATATATTTCTTTACCTAGTAATTTAGGATACAAATTAAGTTGAAAAACTATCAGTTTTATCACTTTCCCACCGCCCTATAGTTTCACGTATATATACAGGATTTGCATTTTTGGGTAGTGGGTGAGCACACGCTGCCTGACCTGCGCCGCCCTTGGTGGATACGGATGTCAGTCACCAGGTCCTGGCAGGAGTTTCCCCTTGCTGGCACCCGGAGATCACCAAGTAGAACTGACAGGGGAGAAACCAGTGTGTAAACAACACAGGTCTGTCTTCTGCCAGCAAGGACATGCTGCTGTGTATTTCTCTGAACAGCAGAGAAATACACAGCATCATATCTCCTTAGTAAAACACACAAACAGCACATGTAAAACAGCACACTTTTAACCCTTTGATCGCCCTAGATGTTAACCCCTACCTGCCAAGTGTCATTAGTACAGTGTTTTATTGGCACTGATCACTGTATTAGTGTCATTAGGATGTCAGTGACAGTTAGTCAGTTCCCTCCCAGTGCTATAAGTCAGTTCCCTCCCAGTCCCTCTCAGTCCCGCTATAAGTCGCTGATCACCACCATTACTAGTGTGTATATATATATATATATATATATATATATATATATATATATATATATCCCGCCATTTGTAAACGCTATAACTTTCACATAAACCAATTAATTTACACGTATTGGGATTTATTTTTTTTTAGCAAAGACATGTAGCAGAATACATTTTGGCCTAAATGTATGATGAAATTTGATTTTTTAAATTTTTTTGTACTAGACATTTTTTTATAGCAAAAAGTCAAAAAAATTGTTTTATTTTTCAAAATTGTCGGTCTTTTTTTGTTTATAGCACAAAAAAGTAAAAAAAAAAACAAAAAAACGCACAGGTGATCAAATACCACCGAAAGAAAGCTCTATTTGTGGGGGGGAAAAAATAAAAGACATAAATTTTATTTATGTACAGCATTGCATGATGGTGCAGTTGTCAGTTAAAGTAATGTAGAGCTGTATTGCAAAAAATGGCCTAGTCAGGAAGAGGGGGTTGGAGGGCAAGTGGTTAAACCAGTGTAGTATTGTGTGTTTTTTTAAAGCGGTTTACATTTTGAATGAAAGTATAGAGTTTTGTTTATATTGTATTTATTGTCACATCAAATCAATGACTCCATTCACACTTGTGTGACATCAAATTCACACAATTTCCAGTGAGACTTTGATTCAACTTTACACTCTCTGGATCAAAGTCACATCATAGTGCAGGCATCTTTTCAAAGTTTCTGTGACTAAGTCGAAACCAATTTGAACAAGTGTCATTGAAAAGAATGGGCTGCGACTTGTCATGCAACTTTGATGTCCAAAGTTGCAAAACAAGTCGCAAAAGTGAATGGAGCGGAAGGGCTTGCCTGTAGGATTATCTTTTCCTCTTAAGTGTCCTATTGTTCATTCCTTTGCATGGATGTCTAGTTTCCCCACCAGCACACTTCTTCCTATTATAAATATATAAAACTTTACAGTACTTCTATGGTGTAGTTTCTAGAGGGCTTCTGTGTTCTATTCCACTTTATGTGATGCATACTTTATTTGAGGTTTACTGGTCTTTTTACATCCTACATTATTGATCACATGTAAACCACTGTCATTTATACTTTTGATTTAAACTGGGCCAAGTCAACCCTTAGGCTTTGCTAGCCTGTAACCTAGCTGTTCTCTGTGTGTGCAACTATTTTTCTTTTTTCTTTTACTGTATCAATTTTATTCTTGATGTGCCTGCATGGTTATAAGACATTGATGGCTTTGTGTCCAACTCTATGAATAAAATATACTGCAGGAGCGTTCTATTTTTCCTGTGTTGAAGCAATTTCAGAATGAATAAACTGTCCTAATATAGCTCACCTCAATACACGAAAAAGTGAGTTGCAGCACATGCTCTATTGAACCATGTGTGAACAGGCTCTTAAACTCAAAATGCTTAAGAAAAATTCATAAGCATTTAATTGTTTTCATATCAGCTGTTTTAAAAAGCCAAGTTTTGTTTTTTTTTTAATAGAGTTCAATAGCGCAACCTGACATTTACACACACAACAGACAGAGCAAGATCCAAGCAGGCAGGTAATGCTGTGCTGACTCATTAGCGAACTGTCTGGGAACCAAAAATAATAAAAACCGACCCAAAAACAATATAGTTAACTTTTTATAAAAACAATTAATAATTACCACGCTCTAATACTACCGTGCCAATACTATATGCTTAAAAATACAACTGATTATTAATATATACTGTGAAAATATCAACTTATAAACTGCATTACCAAAATTAATCAAATTATATTGCCACAGTGTTTTACCAAAAAATAAATATAAATAAAAAATGTATGAATAAATACAATTGTGGTAATTTTACAATATAAGTATCTCATTAGAAATAAATAAATAAATTCATAAAGTCCAATGTGCAAGTAGTGCAAAACAAAAAATAATTATATATATATAAAAAAAGTTTTGGAATAAAAAATAAAAACATTTTTTTTAAATATATATAAATATATATTAAGTTCAGCAGAAGAAAATCAGTTGAATTTTTAAGCATATAGTATTGGCACGGTAGTATTAGAGCGCAGTAATTATTAATTGTTTTTATATATAGTACACATCTTATGAGGGTGAGCAAGGATTCCAGCGACCTAATACACTGATTCTTTACTCCAGTGGCTCACAAGTCCATTCATATAATAATAGTTAACTTTTTAATACAGGTGCTTATTAACCTACAATTCTAACCATACAATATTTGCAAACAGTACTAAAAGAACCTAGTTTGTGACATTCTGGCAATGTAAGGCAGCAAACAGTGAAAAAAGTTCAGAAGTAAAAAAAAAATCTGAAAATGTGCTTATGTGTTTTGCATGTCTCAAGTTTTTCAGACTACTTTAAAACAGCTCTTAGGATTTTTGTGAGCATTAGTGTGAAGCAACTTTATTGAAAACAATGGCTAGCAAATTGCATGACAGTGAATCTGATGTGAACAAGTCCACACTTATGGCATTCATTCAGCATTATTGAACATTTCAGTAGGAAAATCCATTTAGAAAAATAAATCTGCTTGTGTCAAATATCAACCATCCTAAATGCTTTGGGATCATTTTGAGAAAAGACAGTGTGTTGGTGGTGGTGTTCTAATTACATATATCTGTTTCTTGTGTCCCTGTGGCTCTCCTGTGGAAAGATTCTCCCTCTAAAGCCCTCAATTCCATCTCCCATCTCCTCAAATATGAGACCAAGCAATGATTCTTATAATGCAGGTTCAGCATTCACAATACAGTAAAATACATTTAATATCCAACAGCAAGACAAAAGCAATCTTGTATTGGGCAGTACAGGTGAGTGGGGCTGTATATTCAGTGGCAGTAATCTCAATATCAGAATCCCTAATGGACAGATGATATACAACCCCTGGCAAAAAGTATGGAATTACCACTCATGTTGAACGTTCACTCAATTGCTTAATTGTGTCGAAAAAAAAAAAAACTAATCACAGACATGCCTCAAAACTATTTTCATTTAACATTCCAACCTTCCGGCTTTAAGAAACACTTAAAAAAAAAAAAAATTTAAAAAACAAAAACTGTAGTCAACAGTTTTTGCAGACCAAGCAGAGGAAAAAATATGGATTCACGCAATTCTGAGGAAAATATGGAATCATAAAAAAAAAACACTACAGTACACCACTAGTACTTTGTTGCACCACCTCTGGCTTTTATAACAGGTTGAATTCTCGGAGGCATGGATTTAATTATCGACAAACAGTATTCTTCATCAATCCAGCTCCAACCTTCTCTTACTGGAGTTGCCAGATCAGCTTGGCAGGTCGGAGCCTTGTCATGGACTATTTTCTTTCATTTCCACTATAGATTTTCAATTGGACTAAGGTCTGCACTATTTGCAGGCCATGCCATTGACATTATTTGTCTTTCTTGAAGGAAAGTTTTCATGGTTTTTGCCCTATGGCAAGATGCATTATCATCCTGAAAAATGATGTCATTATCACCAAACATCCTTTCAATTGATGGAAGAAAAGTGCCCAAAATCTCAATCTAAACTTGTGCATTTACTGAAGATTTAACAACTGTCAACTCCCCCGTACCTTTACCTGACATGCAACCCCATATCATCAATGATTGTGGAAATTTGCATGTTTTCTTCAGGCTGTCATCTTTATACATTTAATTGGAATGGCACCAAACAAAAGTTCCAGCATCATCACCCTGCCCAATGCAGATTTGTGATTCATCACTGAATATCACTTTCATGCAGTCATCCACAGTCCATGACTGCTTTTCTTTAGCCCACTGTAACCTTGTTTATTTCTGTTTAGGTGTTAACCACTTGGAGGATTTACCCCCCTTTCTGACCAGGCTATTGTTTGCGTAACGGCGCTGCGTTATTTTAACTGACAACTGCATACAACGCTGCACCCAAATGAAATTTATGTCCCTTTTTTCCCCCCACAAATATAGCTTTCTTTTGGTGGGATTTTATTGCCTGTGCGGTTTTAATTTTTTGCGCTATAAACAAAAAGTGACCGACAAGTTTAAGAAACAAAAATATATTTGACTTTTTGTAAAAAAATTTAAAAATCAAATTTTGGCATAAATTGAGGCCAAAATCTATTCTGCTGCATGTCTTTGATAAAAAAAATCCCTATATGTGTAAATTAATTGGTTTATGTGAAAGTTATAGCATTTGCACATGGCGTTATATATACAGGATTTTATTTTTTACTAGTAATGGCGGCGATTAGCGACTTACAGCGGGACTGTGGTGGGAATTCTGACACGGGGGGGGGGGGGGGGGGACTGACTTGGTGTCAATGACATGCCCAGTGACACCAATACAGTGATCAGTGCTAATAAAAAGCACTGACACTGTACTAATGGCACTGGGCAGGAAGGGGTTAACATGTGGGGCGATCAAAGAGTTAACTGTGCGCTGTTTCACAGTGTGCTGTGTGAGTGCTTTCCACTGTAAGCACACTGCTTTCTATGGCTGTGCAGAGCCATACAAAGCAGTGTGCAGGAGTTGACAGGGGAAAGATTGGTGTTTATACACAGGTCTCTCCCCTGTCGGAGATACTCGGCAATCACCGGGTGCTGGCGAGGAATCACTGGCCAGGACCCAGTGAATGTCAGTCGAGGCCGCGAATGGCAGCGCCTGGAGCTGCAAAATTATATGTGTGTGTGTGGTTTTGTGCACCCGTGCTGCCCTGTAGCAGTATTTCTGCTATAGGGTGGCGCAGAAGCAGTTAATGCAAGTTTTCGGTTGGCTTTTCTGTATGTAAATCCCATTTCCTTTAGGAGATGTCTTACAGTTCAGTCACAGACATTGACTCCAGTTTCTGCCCATTTGTTCCTCATTTGTTCTGTTGTGCATTTTCTGTTTACAAGGCATATTGCTTTATGTTTTCTATCTTGACGGTTTGATGTCTTCCTTGGTCTACCAGTACGCTTCCCTTTTACAACCTTCCCATTTGATTTATACTTGGTGCATATTTTAGACACAGCTGACTGGGAACAACCAACATCTTTTACAGCATTCTGTGATGATTTAGCTTCTTGAAGAAGTTTTATAATCCTCTCCTTTGTTTCAACTGACATCTCTCGAGTTGGAGCCATAATTCATGTCAATCAGCTGGGTGCAACAGCTCACCAAGGTGTGCAAGCACTCATTTCTAACTGCAGACTAATTAGCAGATGTAATTTGATGCAGATGTTTGTTTTAGAACTGCAAAGTACATGGTTATTCCATAATATGTTCCTCAAAATTGAGTGATTCCATATTTTTTTTCTCTTCTTGATCAGCAAAAACAGTTGCAAATGACTACAGTTTTCTTTCTTTTTTATTTTTTTTTAAGGGTTTCTTAAAGCCAGAAGGTTGGAATGTTAAATGAAAATAGTTTTGAGGCATGTCTGTGTATTTTTTTTCTACACAATTAAACAATTGAATGAACATTTTTCAAGAGTGGTGATTCCATACTTTTTGCCAGGGGTTATAAATTAGGAGTTGGCATCTGCTCAAAGAGGAGACATCAGGTAGGGTTGGACGGATCCTTTAAACATTAAAGCATTACCCAGCATTCTTTATTAGCTGGCAATGCACTCCAGGAGTTATAGGCTACTTGATAGAAGCAAACTGTTCCTTTCTGCTTTAAAAGATAGGAGGGACACTCTTCAACTCTAATTTTTGGAGTGCATAAAAAAATTGTATAGTTGATCTATAATTTGCTAACATCACCCCCTAAACCTTGTGAAACTGTAATTAAATGCACTTTGTTAATATTGGATCTTGATGTATATGCACCCTGAAAACCCATCTCTTCAGGGAAGCCTACCCCACCCTCACCTAACTGCCAATCTCCTCCACTCCTCCTACCACTCCATCCCCCACAGCCACTTCCTCCTGTACCACTATCCCCTCCCTCCTAGATTGTAAGCTCGAAAGAGCAGGGCCCTTGAACCCCTCGTGTTTTGTTACTGTATTGTCTCATGTTCTGTCCCCCACTATAATGTACAGCGCTGAGCAAACCTTTTAGCGCTATATAAATACTGTATAATAATAATAATATGTGGGAACGCATATAGTGTCAGCGGCAAGCTAAGGAAAAGAACATGTTAGGTTGACATAAATTGCGCTGAAGTATATTTGGTTTGTAATTAACTACTATTTTATTCAGATGTTAACCTAAGACATCAGAAGCGGCAGGATAAAAAGCAGAACTGGACTAATTCCTTTGGTTTGCTCTGTAAACTTTTATATGCTAGATTATAGTCTCTTCCTAGAAGCTGTAGAAATTTACAAAATAACTTAATTCTGCAAAATCGCTTTGTAGTTGCTGGTGACGATCTTTCTCCTCTTGCTTCAACTTGTTTGGCCTACTTGTCAGCTGAAACTTTACTGTACATTAACAGATATGTTGTGTAACGGACACTGGTGGTGTTAAAGTGTACAAACCCCTGGCATCCTTGCTTTGTGTGCATCATGTTTAACAGGTATACTTGTGATGCCAAGTTTTACAAAACCTAGACTTCCCTGCTCCCTTTGCATTACCAATGCCAATTTTTGGAAACTCCAGGCTACCCTGCTCTCTGTCATTTTACAAAACCAACTAGGAATCCCTCCTCTCTGTTGCCACAATGATGATGTAACAGCAACAAAAGAAAATGTAATTCTTCATTACAAAAAAAAAAAACATCTGGAATTGCAAGGCTGCTGTGGGCTACAAAAGTATCCTTTAGGTATAAATCACCCTCCAAACAATATTTTAGGGGAAAAAGCTTTGGTATTCAAAGTGGAACTAAACACCCATATGCTTACAAGCCAATGAAGCTAACATCTTAGGGGGAGATTTACTAAAACTGAAGAGTGCAAAATCTGGTGCAGCTCTGTACTGAAACCAATCAGCTTCCAGTTTTTGTTGGCAAAGCTTATTTGAACTGCGCTGAAGTTAGAAGTGGACTGGGTACCATGCACAGCTGCACCAGATTTTGCAATCTCCAGTTTTAGTAAATCAACCCTTTAGCCTCAGAGTGATCTTCAGCTGCCATGATACTACATATATGATCTGCCATGACACCAGCCATTTGACAGCTTGATAATTTGGCTGAGAGCTGACATAAGCATCCTCAAACTATGATGATTATCACCAGAGGAATGTTGTGAATGGAAGTGGTTTGGAAAACTGTTAAAATGGTGTGTTTGATTCCGGTTTAAGACCATCCCCGAATTCAGTGACATCTGTCATGCAGATTTTGCACAGTAATTTATAAGCACTCTGGTCTTTTTGTAATGTAACTTATTTTTTATTTTTTTATCAAGCATCATATTCTTTTTTCAAGCCTCTGACATGTGTTAGGCAGCCCTTCCAGGTATCTCCACATACATGTAGAGCAGGCAAATCAAACATTCTTGATTAGGCAGACCACTATCTTCCAAATGTTCTGATGAATGGATTCTAATTGGAATTTTGAAAGTTTGAGAGATGGAAGCTCGCGTGGAAATGAGGAGATGGTGAAAGAATGTATTAATCCTGGTAATTGGTGCTTTCACTGAAGCAGAAAAATCTTAGATTTCTGAGATTTTTATGCAACAGACAGGACCCATTTTTTTTCTATTCTATCTATTGAAGTGTTTTTCAGAGTACAAAAAGAGATGGCAAACTTCCCGTAGCCAGTCACATAGCATGGCTCTGTGAAATGCCAGAATAGTCATGGAACCACCCCATCTGGGTATCTTCAGGGAGAATAAAAGGGTGTTAAACACAAATAAGAACTTTTACACTCAGTAAGCCTACCAATAAGGAGAAGAAAGGGAAGGAACATTTGGATGGGGTGTGGGAAAAGGGGTAGATAGAAACGGGAGCGGAAAGGATCCAGCAAAAACTATCAAAATATAACATGATCACAGAGGTGTATGTTAAAGACATTAGCAATACAGGTGTGCAGCGGCACCCATTAAGCAGCCGGCTGGTGAGAAGCAGTTAGCAACGTAAACAACTATAAACTCCAGAATTTGACTGTTTCAGGTGTGCTAGGGGTTAACCTGGGTATGTACCCAAGCTGTTCACATATCACTGGGAGCACAGCTGGTGTAGAGGTTTAATATCCCTTTAGGAATGGTCCAGTTACAAAGACACAGCCATAGCCAAAGAGCGCGAATCTCCCCAAAGGCCCCAAACTTTTATAAATTAGGGCAACCCCCACTCTCTTAAGTGGCTTGTAAAACCAATTGTTGTTGTTTAAAATGTGCTCCCCCTCTCAAAAAAAAAAAAGATGGTAGGTGTGCAATTTTTTTTCCCAGTGCATAGCTATGGCTTGACGGTCATTTATTTTAAGATGCTGACCATTTACATGCATCTGAACAAACTGCCCATTCTCAGAGGAGCACATATAGTGGCATACACATAAACGTCCTACATGAAAACATGCATATGCCTGGTGCTAAGCCCATGGATTTAACAGTAGCAATAGTGGAAAGGATGGAAGCTAGTAACGGTCTGATCAATATTAGAAAATGTTGATTAATATGGGATAGATGTATTAAAAACTAGATGCAAAATCTGGTACAGCTGTGCATTGCAGCCAATCTGCTTCTAACTTCAGCTTGTTCAGTTAAGCTTTGATAAGAAAACCTGGAAGCCGATTGGTTTCTATGAAGAGTTGCACCATATTTTGCATGCTCCAGTTTTAGGAAGTCAACCCTTAATTTGTCAATGAAGCCTGAATGTATTATTTGCTTTGTAAAAAAAAAAATAATAATATTGGTTCCTTCTTGCAATCAATTAATGAGACCAAGACATTTACAGATGTAGTTAACCAAAAAAAAAAAAAGATTACAAGAAATGATGCAGTACTCCAAGTATCATACTGACCAGTCTTCTCCCTCTAAAAACAACAGTAGGGTCCTCGAAATCTCTGTTCACCATGCATCTACCAGATGGTTTACATAAAGGAGGTTTTACTAACATTCATGTATAGAAATGAAAAGGTCTCAAGAGTTTACAGAACAGAGCAAAGGTAGCATAACATAGCATTTCCACTGACGAAAACTACTAAATGTTAAGTTGCAAGAAAAAAAAAAGTCAAGTTAAATTATCTGCATTCCATTGAAATTGAATTTTGTAACATCTAGATCTAAAGGATAATGTTTAAGCGATTCTAATCATCCCACTTGATATTTGGACTATCTATCTCTTTTCATGGCCATCAAAAGTGTTTGCTGTGTTTGAGAAGTTCAAGATGCGACTTCCCACCCCCTTTTAACACCTCTCTTGTTTTTTCAGATATGCCGTGAAATTTACACCCAGCTGCACAGTTTCTTGACTTTCATTCAAAGTGTTTGTTTTATTAAGGTTTAATGAATGCCACAATCCGTTTGTGCTCTGCAGAGTATAATAAACAAGTTTAAGCTGTTCTAGAAGTACTGATAATAAAATTATTAACTAATCTAAACCAGATTCCAGAGAAATTAAGCACATCTGTCTGTAAAAGAAGTAAGCTTGGGCAGCCGAGTTGCAATCAGCAATTCTGGGATGAATCATACAATGGCCTTAGCAGTATCACTAGCTAAAAGGCAAAGTGCTCCATCACAAAAATGGAATGATGGCTAGCGGGGCATTCTGAACTCATGTTGTGCAGGCTCTGCTTGGCCTGTGGTGGAGAAGGGGGGCCTTTCCGGGGGTTGGAAGCATTGAAATGAATGGATCAGCGCAGTGCAAATGTTACAAGCAATGTTTGGGTTCTTATAGCATGTTCTCTGAATTCTAAATTGTAAACTGAATTGCTTTGTTCAATTCACCAATTTACCCTGCCACTGAAAAACTGGTTCTAAAGGCAGAAGGTTTTTTTTCCTTTAATGCATTATCTGTGCACAGGATCCCCCCAGCCCCCCTTATAACCTGGAGCTGTTCTTGATACAGTACTGTGCCCAAGAGCAGCAGGTCTCTCTTTCCTCACAGGGCAGATTGAGAACAGTGGGAGCCATTGGTTCCTGCTGCTGTCAATGAAATCCTGTGAAGAGGAAGCTGGAGGAGGGGCCAAGCCATGCTGTCTGTATCTGTGGACACAAGCAGCATTGCTTGGGATCGAGCCTGCAGATGTGCCACCATAGGAAGCAGCTTTCTATGGTGGCACACCAAGAAAAGGAAGAGCCAGGAATGCCATCAGGCACCCTAAAAGAGGAGGATCAGGGCTGCTCTGTGTAAAACTATTGCACAGGGCAGGTAATTATAAATTTTTTTCTTAAAGGGAGTTTACAATTTTACAATCAATTTAATATAAAGCCTTAATGAGTTTCTGAAACATACAACTGAATTAAAGATTTTGTTTTTAACTTGATTATACTGTAAAGTGTCTTACAAAACCTTTAATACTATAATATATCTGTTTAGGAAATTGCAGCACACCTGCAGGGAAACTGCATGTGATGCGGACAGGAATCACAACACATTCCTGTTCAAATCACATACGATTTTTTGCAGTGCGATTTGAGCCCATACATTTTGTATGGGCTGAAATTGCACTGCCAAAGCATTGGTAACTGGCATAAACTTGAGCAAGTATCGGTACTCGTACTCGCCTATGAAAAAAAATGGTATTGGTGCAACACTAAAAATAATAAATGCACATTTTCTGCAGGTAAAAAAAGTGCATTTACAATTTTTCATTGTAGGAGCCTGGAAAGCATTGCACCAGCAATCAGCAGATCGATGATGTCATGCAGGTCTCCGGCAGACTGCCAGTGTAATCTGTCTGCTCGTACCTCATAGGAGCAGGCACTTTTACACTGAGAGGAAGAATTAATGAATTATCACAAAGCTCAACAGCGCTGTGGTAGTTCCCTAAGAACTACAAGCCAAACATTTGCAAAGCATGTTGGGACCTGTAGTTTTCCATTCACAGAACTCTGTGAATGAATGATACGGACGGACAGGTGAGGCCCCGCACTGCTGCGATTTTTGAAAAACTGTGATAGCTAGCAGGGGAGAAGTTCCCCCTCTAGCTGTCATAATGGAGAATCATGGCGGGGTTCAGGGTCGTACAGTGACGAGGTGACGAGTTATACCCTGAATATTGGTGTAACATGTTACGAAAGTTTAACTTGTTCTTTAGTCTCAGTTCACGACCTCAAACCCACACGACTTACAGTGTGACTTTGCCAGGACACTTCCTGGCGACTTGAGTACTACTTTGATGCGACTTGAGCGCCCCGTCATACCGATGCGATTTGAGAATTTAAAATCGCATCTAATGAATGTGAATGTCACAGTCTTAACATTTGCGAT
The DNA here is from genome assembly GCF_062004578.1 of Staurois parvus. NCBI lineage: Eukaryota > Metazoa > Chordata > Amphibia > Anura > Ranidae > Staurois > Staurois parvus. The sequence continues at coordinate 1,513,127 of NW_028318883.1, forward strand.
TTGCTGCAATGCGATTTCTAAAGTAGTTCTTGCATTACTTTTTCTGCAGCTTTGTTGTGATTTCACATACGTAGTATATAATGGAAATCACACTGCAAATTGCAAGAAATCGTTGAAAATGTTCACAAGTATCAATAAAGTCTTCAGAAATCACGCTGAAATTGCACATAAATCGCAGCGGTGTGACCGGTGACTGAATCAACTTTCAGGGAATGCCTGGGTAATCTTCCTGTTATGTCGGATCGAAATCACATCAATATAGATGAGGATCGGACTTGCAGGCGACTTCCATTAAAGTCTATGGGCACAAGTCAGATAGAAGTAGTGCAAGAACCTTTTCTAAAGTCAGAACGACTTCAGTAGTGCTAATTAAGGCAGCTCTCATTGACTAACATGGGATTTCACATGTCCTGCGACTTGGAGGTCTCACAAGTCGGATCCCAAGTCGTGGCAGTGTGAACAGAGCCTTTAGCTGGAGCAGCAAGAATCTGGAGCAGCTGCGCATGGTAACCAGTCAGGTTCTGTTTTTCATTTTCAAAGCTTAACTGAACAAGCAGAAGATAAAAGCTGATTGGTTGCCATGCTCAGGTGCTCCAGATTCTGTCTGTTGCAGTTTGATAAATTCTCTCCAGTATGTTGGTGACTCTGTGCCGCCCTTGGTAGCCCTGCTTTTCCCTATGTCAAAGCTTATATTATATAAGAAAGCCGGCCACGGCTGCTCCTGTAAACAATGGACTGCATATCAAGGTCTATAACAAGGAGAAAGGACACCCAGGCAGGACAAGGTCTTTAAATGTTACAGTACATCAGTCATAACAATGAAAATCTAGTTCAGTAATAAAGAGCTGCCCTTAATGCCCCCACCATAAGCTCCATATTGTCCTGATCATTGGGCTGCTGCAACTTTTAACAGTGAAACAGGAATTACTTCAAAGAAACTGTAAATCAAACTCATAATAGACCTAAAAAAAGGCTGCATAACTCCATTCTTTCCTAATAATAAAACTTTGTGGAGAGCAAAAGGAGTTTTTAAAAGTGAATGGCAGAATGAACACAGGGTCAATTAGAACCAGACAACCTGGAAGCAAACGTGGCAGTACAAGTAAAGGAACGTATTGAACATGACCTCCCAAATGACTGTGCTACACCTCAGACTACTTGATATATGTTCACTGTTACAAATTAGGAGGCGACCCCATGTACACACATGGTAGAAACAGCTGAACACAACTGGCAGATTTCTGTGGCTATTCAGCAGTGGAGTGTTGATTATTGAAAAGTATCATTCTTAAGCACGAAGAGCATTTTTGATGCATTTTTGTGGGGGGTTTTTCCAATAGGAAAGTATTGACTTTGATGTGACTCTGGATGGGTGCAGCTTGGATGCGACTGTGGACAAGACTTTGGATGGATTCGAGTTTGATTTGGCTTGGATGTTATATGAGTGCCAGAGAGTGTAACGTCACACTACATGAACAGCACTGTCATACTTTCCTAGTAGCTTTAAAAAAAAAAAAAAAAGTTGCATTAAAGTCAATACTTTCCTATTGAACCCCCCCCCCCCACAAAATGCATCAAAAACACACTACATGTCCATTTCCATTGAAGCCAAAAACGCACCATGTTGCGTTTAAAAAAGTCCCTGATCCTTTCCAAAAATACAGCAGCTGAAAAATGCATAGATGTGAACGAGCCCCATAGGAAACCATGTTAAATGGACTGTAGTGTGTTTCTGTAAAATGCACTAAAAAACGAATATGTGTGAACCAGGACTAATACTTACCTGAGCCCAATCTCGATGCAGTGATGTGCTCGAGAGCAGTGGCTCTGCTGGGTCTCTCCCTCCTCATTGGCTGAGACAGAGCAGTGGGAGCTATTGGCTCCCGCTGCTGTTAATCACAGCCAGTGAGGGGGACTGGTGGCAGGGCCGAGCCGTCCTCTGTGTGTCTTATGGACACAGAGACACGGCTCGGGAGGGAGCACACATGAGTGGCCCCCAAAGCAGCTTGATCTAGGGGCACTCAGCAGGGGGAAGGAGCCAGGAGTGCCAGCAGGCACTGTAAGCATAACATGGTTGTTGTTTATATAATATGTTTGTTAAAGCTGAATCTTCAGTATCACAGGTTTTTTTTTTAATTTTCTAAACATTTTTCTTTTTAACTGCGTACAGGGCGGATCATTTTCTGGTAATTGCTGCTTGAGACATTACATGCAAGTGGCCGCGATATACTGCAGGAGCCGTTAGCCTCCCATTGCTTTCGATACATGTAATGGCACGTAGCCCCATGTGCAAGTGTGAAAGGCCTAAGGTTACTGCTGCACTCTGCTGAAGTGGATAAAGCACAGATTGTGCTCTGATCAGTTTCTTTGACGGTGGCCAAGCTTTGAATGTTCTGAACCACAAAGTGTTCCAGGTTCACACTTCCCAGGGGACATTAGCGAATGGATGATATCCCTCCTGTCACCTGACATGAAGTCCTGGGCAACCAGGAGGGAAAGGTAAGCTACATGCTAGAGGGCTGGGGGTTCAGTGGTGCTACCTTCACCCAGATGTAGATGTGATTGAGGTTATCATTACATAGTCATCAGAAAAATGTATAACCGCTTGGAGTTTGTTTACATACCGGTGTGGCCTCGACCATGATAGTTAAACCCAAGAACAAAACTGTAATATATTGCAGCTTACCAGTCCTTTGATATGGCAACTGCATTCGTTTTCATTTTATTAAGACAAACATTTTCAGGACCTACAGAAAATACCTGTTGATCTCAAAAGAAATGCAGTGCCCTCATCACTTTCTAAGAATTAAACGGATATATTAAACAAAGCTAACTTTTGTAACCTGCGCTATGCAATGGACAGAGAAAGATGTGTTTGTAATTCTGTCTTGGGTGACAACCATGGATTCTCCATAGATACAGACAGTAGAGTAAGCGTAGCCACCCTAAGACAGGAAGTGTGACCGGATTTTTCTCTACCACAGTTATTATTATTATTATTATACAGTGTTTATATAGGGTTTGCTCAGCGCTGTACATTAGCGAGGGGGACAGAATATGAGACAATACAGTACAATACAATACAATACACGAGGGGTTCGAGGGCCCTGCTCTTTTGAGTTTACAATCTAGGAGGGAGGGGATAGTGGTACAGGAGGAAGTGGCTGTGGGGGATGGAGTGGTAGGAGGAGTGGAGGAGATCGGTTGTTAGGTGAGGGTGGGGTAGGCTTCCCTGAAGAGATGGGTTTTCAGGGTGCGCCTGAAGGTGAGGAGGGTAGGTGACAGTCTGATGGATTGGGGTAGGGAGTTCCAGAGGATGGGGGAAGTCCTGCAGTCTGGCATGGGAGGAGGAGACCAGGGAGCTAGAGAGTAGGAGGTCTTGTGAGGAGCGAAGGGGACGGGTAGGGTGGTATTTGGGTATCAGGTCAGTGAGGTAGTTTGGGGCAGCGTTGTGAATGGCTTTGAATGTCAGAGTTAGTAATTTGAATTTAATGCGTTGGGCAATCGGGAGCCAGTGAAGGGATTGGCAGAGGGGGGTGGCAGATGTGGAGCGGTTGGTGAGGTGGATGAGTCTAGCCGCTGAGTTCAGGATAGACTGGAGTGGGGATAGCATTTGTTTGGGTAGGCCAGTGAGAAGGGAGTTGCAGTAGTCCAGGCGTAAGATGATGAGGGAGTGTACGACTTGTTTAGTAGTGTCTGGGGTGAGGAACGTACGTATCTTGGAGATGTTGCGGAGGTGGAGTCTGCATGACTTTGATAGTGATTGGACATGAGGTTGGAAGGAAAGGTTTGAGTCCAGGGTGACACCCAGGACTTTGGCGTGTGGGGTGGGATTGATGGTGGTGTTGCTAGTCGTGATGGAGAGGATGGGGGGGCGCGGGCTGAGGGGAAAACTAGGAGCTCGGTTTTGGACAGGTTTAACTTGAGGAAATGGAGCGACATCCAGTCTGATATGTCGTTCAGGAGTTGGGCGATGCGGGCGGAGAGAGAGGGGGTGAGGTGAGGGGTGGAGAGGTAAATTTGTGTGTCGTCGGCATAGAGGTGATAGTTGAAGCCGTGGGAGTGTATCCGTTTGCCAAGGGAGGAGGTGTAGATGGAGAAGAGGAGGGGTCCGAGGACAGAGCCTTGGGGGATTCCAACAGAGAGGGGGAAAGAGGGGGAGGTGGCAGCGTTATAGGTAACGCTGAAGGAGCGTTGGGATAGGTAGGAAGAGAGCCAGGAGAGAGCAGGGTCCCTGATGCCAAAGGAGTGTAGTTTAGTAAAAAGGAGAGGGTGGTCGACAGTGTCAAAGGCCGCGGAGAGGTCGAGTTAAAGAGGAACTTCACTCTCTCAAGCAACAGTGACACTTTTTAATCCTTATGCTGCTAGCATTAGTAAATAGATAGGAAATTTTATCATATTTACTTGTTTTACACAACTTTTGTTATACATTTCTTTAGTTACTTCATGGTTTCCAAACCGAGGCCAAAATTATATCATACATCCCACGATTTAGGCCAAAATGTATTCTGCTCCATGTATTTGCTTAAAAAAAATCCCAATACATGTACATTAATTGGTTTAGACGAAAGTTATAACGTTTACAAATGGTAGTATATATACTGGGATTTTTTTTTTTTAAATTATACTAGTTATGGTGGCAATCAGCAACGTATAGTGGGACTGCGGCGGGCATTTTGACACTGGGGGGAACTGACTTGGTGTCACTGACATCCCCAGTTACACCAATACAGTGATCAGTGCTAAAAAAAGCACTAACACTGTACTAATGGCACTGGGCAGGAAGGGGTTAACATGAGGGGCGATCAAAGGGTTAACTGTGTGCTGTTTTGCTATGTGCTGTGTCCGTGTGCTTCACTGTAAGCACACTGCTGTGCTGCGCACAGCCATCCAAAGCAGTGTGCATGAGCTGACAGGGAGGAGAACTGTTTTGTTTACAAACCGTTCTCCTGCCCAACAGAGATGCTCAGCAATCACTGGGCGCCGGCGAGAAATCACCGGCCAGGACCCGGTGATTGACAGCCACGAATGACAGCATGGGTAGGGTGCACGCCCCATACCTGGAAATGCAAAATCATACATTATATATATTATATAATTATACATATACACACGCACACGCACACACACACTTTTGTGCACCCGTGCAGCCCTGTAGCAGTATTTCTGCTATAGGGCGATCAGGAAGCGGTTAAAAGATACTGTATCAGCTTTAATTTGTTTTTGAGTGTCTGGTGTTTAGATTTAAATAATGGAGACTGCATTGGGTACATTAATAAAGAAAAAACTACCAATGACTGAGGTGACTAAGGGTTTCTCCATGCCATTATTTGCTGGTTACACAGAATTCCAAGGCTGCAATGGTAGATAACAAGAACCAGGTTGCGTTGTTATAGCTGCTGTACAAGTGTGAGGGAGCTGATGGGAAGAGACTACTAAAAATAAACATACCTAAAATTACATAAACTCCCGATAATCTGCTTTTGGTCAGTTGCTTTCATCTGTCCTTTGATAGCATTACAGGTGGGATTTGCCTCTGGAAACTGAGAAGGTTACAACAAAAAACGAGTTTCCCACAACCTGGGACAGATATCAGATACTGTGTAAACTTGTTACTAAATGTAATTATCAGTGTAATTATGACCCACACAGAAGGGTCTATATTTACTCTGCTAAATCCAGGCCAAATGCAGTCTTATTGGGGAATTAATCCCTCACACTGGATTTCCTGCACAGTGCACATTCTCTTGTCTATAACTGCGTAATCTTTCATCAATATTTAGAAAGAGATTTCATGGGAACACAGGGGGAAAAGTATGCTTGGTAATAAGAATTTGGATTTACTACTCAAAGAAATAAATTAAAAGACCAAGAAAAAAACAACAACAACATAATATCGAACAAGAGAAAAATGATATTCCACAAACAGGGACATACCAATAGAGTTCTTATAGGAGGGCTTATTTATAAAGAATTTTTACTGAAAATTGACCATCCTTTTCCTTTACATGTGCATTCCACACAGTATATTGTATGTCATTTGCATACAGAGATAACCTTACAACTACGTTCCTATAATCTGTTTTGAATCTCATTTTCTCACAATCCACTAAAACTTTAGACCTATAGAAAAATTTTCTTAAGAGCAGAAAGTCGTTTTCAAAACTGCTATATGGATGGAACAAAAGGCCCTCTATGTTGTGAGCTACACAGCGATTAACCACACACATTTATAGGGTTATGTGAATATGTGGAATTCGTCATTATTAAATGTTACTTGTGTAGTCTACACCACTGGGAGACATTTTTTTCCATCTGAATAGCAATTGATACTAGTTTTATTGGTAGTAATGACTGAGTTACTAAAAATGTACTGTTTATGGACACCTATGGAACAGGCTACACCTTCGGTACCCCTCTCGGTCCTTCCATGGTGCCTCAATTCATTTCCATAGTCTTCACCCTGCTCAGCTTATCTGCAACCCACAAACATGGATTTGGATCCCGACCTAGCACTCTTAGGACAATGGAGGTGAAGGCCATTTGCCAACAATGTCCTCTCCCTACGGAACAAATGATTACTCTATACGAACCATGATTCTTCATTTCCCTTCCTTGAGTGATGGAATGAGATCTGATATTACGCCTTACCTAAGGAGGAGAGATACAAAAATCTTATTCTTACTCTGAAATCTCCAAATAGCAACAAAATACCAGGAGTCTAAATACAGGATAGTAAAACGCTGGTATACACCCCCCACACACACATTTTATCCAAACTCCTGATGTATGCTGGCAGTTTGTTTCCTATTTTACAGATATGCTACATGTCTTATAATCTTGCCCTAGACCAGGGGTATTAAATTAAAAATTATGGAGGTCCGATCAGTAAAATTTTCTTCCAGCAGAGATCCGAATCGCATGTTTGTCCAATGACTCAGTTTCTTCACATTACAGCCCTCTCTCCTGTTATATCACAATCCCACTCTTACATCAGTGTCACCGTCCACCCTGCATATCCAAACCCCCCCATACACCACAGTCCCCCACTTCACAACAGTATCCTCAGCCCCCCTTTACATTAGTGTTCTGAACTCCCCTTCACATCACATACCTCCCATCATTCACAGCAGTATCCTGAACTCCCCTTCACATCAGTAAATTCCCCTCCCCACAGCAGGGTCCTCTGCCCTCCTTCACATCACCGTCCCCCTTTACAACATCTCACACAGTAGTGTCCTCTGCCCCAACCACATCACTTTCCCCCACAGTAGTATTCTCTTCCCCTCTCACATCACCCCCCACAGTAGTGTCTTCCTCTGCCCCCCCTTCACATTACTTCTCCCACACAGTAGTATCCCCTGCCACTCTCACATCACCCCCCTCAGTAATGTACTCTGCTCCTTTCAATCACCCCCTCCCCGCACAGTAGAACGCTTTGCCCCTTTCCATCACCCCCCTCAGTGGTGCTTTCGGTCCACTTCACATAAACCCCCACGTACAGTAGTGTTCTCTGCCCATTTAAATCCCATTCTACCCACACAGTAGAGCTCTCGCTAGTTCACATCCAGCATCTCCCACTTCCCCTTCCTTCGGAGCCAGGTTACATTAGACATCAGAAGGATTGCACCAGCTCTCTACCCAGCACAGACCACAGACACAATTAACAATAATGAGATAACAAAACAAGAATCCTCAGATGATAACCATGTGCCCTGTGGAGCAACCATTACCAACCTGGATATCTGTACACATCAACTATTGAGGTTTGCAGTTGCTTTGTTTGAATTGTTATATGAATGATTCTCTTCTTTCCGAAGTACACTGTACTACATCAAGTTTCCTTCTGAGACTATGCCCTTGACTAAGACTTGATGTACATTGCCGTCTACCTTCTTGTTTATGTACTGAAATACCTTCAAATAAAGAATTTGTGCTCATACTTCCAATTCAACATGATATCGATTACAACACTATACAGTCACTTGCTGAAATATTCTAAACTCAGCCACAGATGCATTGAGCACTCTCTATTCAGTCCTTTATTGAATTAGGTTTAGGTTTAGGTTCCCTGCTCTGGTGGAGTACAAACTGTGCATAGGAATGAAGAGTACACAGCACATGTGTGGGCAAGGCTGTACCACTGTTGATTCCCCGCTGGAACAAGGATGGGTGAGTATAAGACTGGGAAGGGGATCGGAGGGAAACTACAATATTACCTGACAAAGGAAATTAAATAGGCATCTGGACCTTCTTCCATGTACCTTTAGTTATTTGTCAGAGCTCCCGAGGAGCATAAGAATCTGAAGGGCTCAATCTCCAAATGTCAGAGCTGTAGCTAGTTCCATCTAGACCCTCTTAGACCGCATTCATACCTGACCAATATAAGGAACCATTTGTAGCATCAGTAGAAGTGCTTCAGTGCTGAATACTAGGCTTTTCTTTATACTGAATGGTGCCCAATACACCTAAGCATGGGGTTGCTTAAAGCTTGCTGCTCAAAAAGTACATGAGCTTCTTTTGGGACAGAGTCAATAGACTTGGGGAGGATGAAAATGTGCGTAATGTGCAATTTTTGCACATTTTCTTGCCTAGTAAATATCTTTCCAGTGGCTAAAAAGAAAACAAAGATTCTCAAGCCTAAAATGTGCTCACAAATATGCAAAAACCTGCACAAATGCTTAAAAAAGTGCCTGAAAGTCGACCAAAGAAGCTCAGCTCAAGCGAGAATGAAGCACAGGTGTGTCACAAAACATAAAATCTCAACTTCCAGCCAAAATTGTGGGTTCTAAAGCACATGTCACGGCTTCCAAATCTGGCTTCAAAATAAGACTTTCACAGAACATGCCTGCTGGAATGCACATTAGTCAAGAAATACAGATACGTGCTGGCCTTAAGGAACTTATGAAGATAAACATTGGTAAATCAGATGTAGTGACAGGTTTCATTGCAATATCAACCCTTTTTTACATCTCAGTACGTGCATGCACATGTATAGCTGTGTTTTTGTAAACTTTTGTAGTAGTCTATTTTGATAATACGATTAATATTTTTTTTTCAATGTACACTCACAACGAAACAATTTAAAAGAAAAAAATGCTCAACCCTAGAATGTAGTGTCTTGCTTTTTTTTTAAATGCTGGTAAATTGTAAATATCTTAAAAAAACAAAAAACAAACATTTTCAGATGCTGATAATGCCAGTGAGGAGATTTTCATATATATTCCCTACATAAACTTGACACAGTGGCGGTTGATTTACTAAAACTGGAGAGTGCAAAATCTGGTGTAGCTGTGCATGGTAGCCAATCAGCTTCTAACTTCAGCTTATTCAATTAAGCTTTGAAAAAAAAAATGGAAGCCGATTGGTTTCTATGCAGTGATACACCAGATTTTGCACTCTCCAGTTTTAGCAAATCAAACCCACAGCGTCACAGGACAAGTGAGGGAAAAACTCTTTAATAGGCATACAGCAATAGGAAACGCCTATGGGATTTCTCTGTTTTTTTTATATGTTATTATTATTGGTGTCTCCAATAAAGTTTTTCCTGTCCCATTCTCATGAGAGTAGAAAGTAGAGGGCAAGTCTCTGAAGTGGGGATGCAGATCATAAAACACGATAAGAGGTTTTAAAACTTTTCCATTCTAAAAGAAAAAAAGCTGGGCACTTTTCTTGAGAATATGTAAAGTGGTTGTAAACCTTCTATATACCCAGTGCAGTGAGTAGTTCAAGTGATACACAAAAATGATTTTTACTTGTTTACCTGCAATCTTCTCTTTTCTACATCCCTTCAAAAGGGCCGATTTTAGGTAAAATCCTTCTGCATTTGTCAGTAGCTCACAGAGCAGGATGCAGGGAGCTGCAGTTAGAGCTCTGTGAGAGCTGATTGGAGGAAAGGGACACATCCTCCTTCACAGAGCACACAGGAGCTAATGTTCTGTATAGACAAGCTGTCTGCTGAGCACTCCCTAGCCCCCCTCCTCCCCAACACAACTTTATATCATGCTTCTCAGAAGTGACTCATGCGGAACGAAGCAGCAGAGAGAAAGGACATAGACGGGTCGTTTATCGGCCAAATTTTCGTCCGCGCGAAAAATCGGCTGATATTCACACCGTTAGTGGAGCAATGCTGTCGGCCGTTTTTCATGGATCTTCTCGTTTCTTTTTATCGGTCATGCTGGAAAATCCACGAAAAACGGCCGTTTTTCGTAGACATTGGTGGCAGCATCAGCAACGACTGATTTTTCGTTTATCAGTCGACAATTCGGCCGATGTACGGCCCGTCTATGGCCAGCCTTAGAGCTTTGGGGATAGACAAGCAAGCATTATAGCTGTAAGTGCTTTATTCAGATTTCGTAACTGCGGTTTTTACAACCACTTTAATAATACAATTGCTTTCATTCCAATATACATTTTTTTCAGCCTCCATTTACACTTGATTGTTTTTCAACTTGTTTCCTTACACCTGACTATGTTCACCATGTAGAATCTCATTCTAATTGCTCCTGTTCGCTCTTTAATTCTCAGCCACCCTACGTAAGAATATGCATCTGCACATTTTTTTTTGTGCAAAACTCCTCTAGAACTGCTTTCCTGCCTTTGCACAGCCTAGGAAACAAATGCATGACGTACATGCAAAAACATTTGCAAAAAACTTGTAAAACACCCCCAAAAATGCTTCAAAATCACTAGGAGTACACTCTGCTTATACTCTGTTTAGGTGTGAAAGTGGGCTTGAGGTCAGCAAAAACACTTATAATGCCATTAGGGGAATTACATAAGAATGGTGCAAGGCTGCACTATTAGTTAAGAGTGATCAGTTCTCTGTTCTGCAGTTGTCTGTGACAGGCAGCACAGAGAACTGAGAGCTGGAGCTGCATGCTATGATCTCTCTGCTCAGATCGGAAGGGATGACGGGGCTTGTTAACCCTGCAGGCTCTGCTCCTGTAGTGTAAACCAGCCAGGGTGCCTTGAGGTTTCTTCAGGGGTGCCTTGGCAAAATGTAAAAAAATTGCCCAAAACTTGTATACAAGCCAGCCTTTTAATTACACAAAGTCACAGGTTTTCATCGGGCACCATTACGACCATCTAGCTGCTGGCGTCCTGACAACCAATAATGTCATCAGTTTAAAAGGAAGATGTCGGCTACCTGCACAGTACCCTAGTTTGATCCTCCCCTGCCCCTTTCCATCAGTGCTGGGGTCACATTGGCTCAGTGAAGTAGAAAAACTGAGGGAAAAGAGAAACATTGGAATACTAGTCAGTACCAGTGTGCAAAAGTGCACTTGCTTTGGAAGAGTAAATCAACTCTAATGTTGAGTGTCCTACACGTGTGGCTGTTGCTGCATTATATAACACGATTAGAATAACTTTTCACATTTTAGAATGGGGTGCCACAAGATTGTCCATAGTTTTAAAGGGTGCCTTGACTGAAAAAAGGTTGAGAAACACTGGTGTAGACAATGCACAGGCAGAAAGAGGGATGTGAGCCGTCTACTGATTGCTAACATCCTGTACAACGATGTCACACCTGGAGGGAATCTATGGCAGTTTTCCATATAAAAAACGTCTGCATTCCCTCTGTTAATTAGGGCCTGACCTATGCTAGTTTCGATTTCAATTTTCAATCTCTTTCAGGTCTATCTGCTTAGGTAACGTGGCACAAGCCACTTCTGACAGTTTCCTGCACCATTATAATGGCACAGGAAGCTTATTTAATACCCCAGAATGTGTCTGGATAAATGATACAATTTTTTATGGAAAGCAGACTAGCCAAACTGACACATACAATTGAGAAGACAAATAAAGGCAATTTGCTGGGAACACAGATTTCTTTAGATTGGTGACCTTTGGCTGCTATATAAAACAGAAATATGCGCTGAAACTTAAAGAACCATTATGCAAAAGACAAATATTTCTTTTTTATAAATGGCATAGTTTTTTTTTTTCCTTGGGTCCAGTCAACTGACTACTTTCTACTACTGTAATTTATTTAGTTAAGCTGGCCATCGATAGGTAGAATTTCAAATGAAAATTCTTAGGAAAAGTATGTTTTAACAAAAGTTTGTTTTTCTAATCACTAGTGGGTCAAATTAACTTTGTTTTCAACTCCAGTGACAAAAGAATTCAAAAGGAATGATGGAAAACTTCTGGAACAAACACATTTCTAACATTGTATGTACTTTTCGTTCAGTAAAGTCCATTTGTTCCAAAATCAAATGTTAAAAGCAAATATCTTTTAAACATTCAAATGTTCTGAGAATTTTCTTACAACTGCTTCTAAGAGCTTTTGTTTGAAATGCCCAATTTTACTTTCTTGGCACAAATGTACAAAAAAAAATTAGTGAGTAGTGAGTGGTCAAATGGCATTTTTCTGACATCTGTACCCAATTAGGGAGAACTACTTTCACTTCTTGTCCCCGAAACACAACAAGAAGTAATAGGTAATCTCTCCATAGTAAATAAAATCCCCTCTTAAACTGGTCATACACAGCTCAAATTTCAGCCTGATATGCAAGATGTGGGCTGCCTTGTCTGCACAACAAAAGTCGAATGGAAAATTGTCAACTGCAGATGTCTGACTACAAGAGCCCAAGGAGCTGAACAAGAGAAATGTAAAATGTTATTAAACCCAAAAGCAAACATTTATTATGTTGCAACTTACCCTTTCTTCGATGTGATGGCTGAATTAGTCTTCTATTGTAGGCTTGCTTTCTTCTGTTTTCATCTGGTGATCCAGCCAGTTAGTCTGTTTTTCAAAAAACAAGCTCTCCAGCAGAATGTGTCAGTTACAGAGAGGAGACAAACCATTTAACTCTAGCAGGGGTGCTTTTAGTTATCAGCATGTATTTATTTATGTATGACAAAAGGAAAAAAAAATGGTTTGCTGTAACTGCCTATAAAGTATTAGCTGGAGGTTGGCTTCAATTTGTTAGTGTATTTAAATCTGTAAGTCCATCTAACACTCTTCACCCCCAGACTGACAATACATCTGTTCAAATGTGCCCCCTATACTCATTTATCCAAAAGGTAGGGCACTCTAATACAGGAGGTGTTTTACTGGCCAGATGAACAGGGAAAAACAGAGTGTAAAAAAGCCTAAAAAAAAGAAAACAAATGCAGCCACTACATCTAATGATTGGTAAGCTGCAACATATAAAATTTTTGGATTTGGGTTTAATGCAGCTTTAAATGTGTAAGCAGAGCATTAGACACTTGTAACTGGAACAAGTGTCCACATTGAAAGATTTCCCATTTATTTCTGTTCTGGTAAAATGTCAGAATTTTGGATATCCTCTCCCTTTCTGTCCTAAAGACTATGATCTACAGTACAAATAGGATGAATTTCCACAGACAGGACACAGCAATAAAAATGGGGTTCTAATCTAACCTTCCAAAAAAAAAAAAAAAAAGCTTGGGCTTAGATATACATTAAAAAGCAACATTCCCCCTACCCCTTTCCTCAGCAGTCTTCCTCTCTTCTTTTTGCATTTTTTACGACCCCCTTTTTTTTTGTCTCTTCCCCTCCCTGTTTTGTTTCCATGATGACACTAGGCCAGAGTTGGCTAGTCTGATTGGGTGCTAGAGCCATGGGCGCCGTATGTTCTGTATTTTATCTAGCTCTGATTAATTTGCTGCAATGTTATCCTAAATATGGGGGTCCGTGCCACCTGGTCTGCCCCCAGGCACTACCCTACAGATTCGCATAAGCGCCGCATGCCTTCATGGCCTTTGGTGTATATCATGGTTTGCTGGCACTCTTTTTGAGCGAGTTTTTCTTTTTTCTAACTTTTCTTAATAAAAGTAGAAAAAAAAAATACAACCTTTCAGAATGGATGATAGATGTTATGATCACCTCTGGAGGATTCCATCTCTTAAAATATAAACTTTAAAAATGAATTTATTTTGTTTGCTGCCAATTTTTTCACTTATTGAACAAATATAACACTTTCAATAGTATATTAGTATAGTAGTATATTTACCATGCAAATAAAAGAAGTTAAAAGAAACAAAAACAAAAAAAAGGACAAGGATGTGGAAAATGACAGGTGCACTTTAAAACTTGCATTAATAGGATATAGCCAGCCAACTGTTGACTCTGTATCTGATAATACCAGACATTCTTTTGTCTGTAATATATGAGAAATATTTTCTTACTTCATTCCCAGATCATAGGACCTCCCACATGGTTTAAACTGAAAGAGATAGTATTGTATCCAAGTTGCAGGCTTCCGCTTCTTGGTGTAAAAAGGGGAAAAGAGTTCACCAAGTAAAAACACACTGGCCTAATCTCTAGGTTTGAAAAGATTAAAAGATCCATGAAGCAGTTCAATATAAATATTCAAATATGCAGTATATTAGATTATGCGCAACTGGTCAACCATAACATTGACTTCTGGGCCACATTAAGGAGCCAGAAAGTGACTCTGAGTTCCGGAGTTATTATTCTCAGAGGGAGATTATAAGGCAATGTTTACACACCAATTACACCAAAAACAATAAATCTCCTACTTAATGAGGCCAAGAGAGCTGTTTTTCTGTTTGTAGAACCTTGAACTCATGAGAAGAGATCTTTGTTTTTAGTGTAATGGAGGATACTTTTGCTATGTTCTGGGTATAGACCTCTTCAGTGTTTAATGATGCTGTGAGCCCAATTTATGTGTGTTGTTCACCCCCCCAGAAGATATAGTATGTGAATCGCTATACAAAGCACTACAACATCGCACAGTCGTTGGATGTACTGCAATAATAAACAAAACAGAGGGTGTACTGGCCTAGTGCATTATCCTTAAATTATGATTCTATTGTAACAAAGTATAATACACACAAAATCAGCTGAGAGTACAAGCTCAGTGTATTCTGACAGCGGGGTGTGCCGCTGTTAAAACACAATGTCCCAGTTGGGAGATTGTTCTATTAACATAGTTTGGGTGAATAGAGGAATCTGTTAGTTTGGGCTGAACAAAACAATGAGGGCTCACTCCTGAGCCGAGCTGTGTGTGTGCTGCAGAGAGGAGCCAAGTGTTTAAAGCGGAGTTCCACCCAATAGGTCCCCCACTCCCCATTAAAGATTGGCACCTTTGGGGAGCGGGAACCCGAAATTAACAGGTACCCGCACTCACTTTCGCTGCGTTCACCTAGGCGATCGGAAGCGGAAGCTGTCCTCCTACCCTCCCTCCCCGTAGTCTTCTGGGACATGTGACAGGTCCCTGAAGACTACAGGACTATTCACAAAGCACAGCGCTACTCGCGCATGCGCAGTGGGCTGTGAAGCCGCAAGCTGTCATAGCCGGGTGCCCACACTGAAGATGCCGGCGACTGGAATACAGGACAGACGGTGAAACAGGCTGTGGCAGGGGGCACCGCGGGATCGTGGGACATTTGAGTGGCTGTTTTTTTAAAAGTCAGCAGCTACAGTTTTTGTACGAAGTGAGTGGAACTCCGCTTTAAAAATGCATTAAAGTAAAAAAAAATAAGATAAAAAAAATAGCCTTTACAACCACTTTAAGATAATAAGATCAATGTGATGAATAAATCAGCTTTAGTTTTACAGCAAACCATAAGCCAAGCAGGAAAATTGAACACAGAACATATTGCCTTCTTTATCAGGTTTCGGCTTACATTAGAAGGATGCTACTAAAAGATATTTCCAGGCAAAACTGTTTCTTTTCCTCTTCATCTAGAAAGAGCTTGGATAACAAAACTGAGCAAAATTACTTCTACGTTTTACTGCAAAAATACAAAAATATGCAAAATGAGGAATCCCGATAATAAAGCCTGAAAGTCTGTCAAAGAGGACATGCTGAGAAACAATTTTGCCACAGCTGGAGAGGCACAGGCTGGCCTAATTTTCATTTCATTTAAAAAACAAAAACTTCAGTCATGGTGTTTGTGAATGAGAAAATGTTCGCACTAATGAATTACAGCCCTCCATTGTGTCACGTTACTAAACAATACTTTATAAGTGTGGTTTAAATGTTCTTTTCTTTAGTCATCTGACTTCAAAGGAACACTATTTTTTGATGGAAAGCACTGAGCAAGAAGCTATAAGAGGGGTCTTCGCTGCGGATTCAAAATGGCTACTGCATGCAGTTTTGCCACAGACTTCCAGGAGATGGATGGGGAAAGGACAAACTAATGTGGAATAATTCAGGAACCAGCAGGAACATTTATATGGTACATTCATCTAGTTTACAGTGGACTCTGGCATAATTCTTCTATCTCTGGAGGACTCCATCAAAGTCAGTGCCTGCCTCCCGCTGCTGGTGAAGCCATAAGGATGTTGTACGGCTTCAGCTCAGGTAATGGAGTGTCTCTTTTGTTGAACAAATAAAATTGAATCCTAAAAAAGGAACTGAACTCTGGAAGCTCTTCCCCAAAAAGGCAAGCAGGGGGCAAAGGACTAGTCATCTGTATTTCCTCTAAGTTTCCTCCAGCTAAAACTATAACCATTAATGACATACCATGACTTGTTCTGCTCATTATTGCCTAAATATGCCTTGTTCCACACAATCACACTGGTGACTGATGGGATGATTATTACTATTATTATACAGGATTTATATAGCACCAACAGTTTGCTCAGCGCTTTACAATATAACGGGAGACAATACAGTAACAATACAGTTCAATACAAGAGGGTTAGGAGGGCCCTGATCCTTGGAGCTTACAATCTAGGAGGGAGGGATGATGATCAAGAAGAAGCAGGAGAGGTAGAGGAAGCACAGATCCATAAAACTGATAAAGCAGAAAGATTCTTGCACTTCAGGGATTGAGGTACAGCGTTTTCTCCAGCAAACCCTCAGGAAAAGCAAGCAGCACTGTAGTGACATCTCAAAAACACACTCTTTCTTCTGAGACTAGTAGTTAGAGGCAGCAGCATACCTTAGATGATTTCACACTGTACATTTACAGCTATTGGAGTGGAGGCACAGGAGTCTCTCAAATTCAAGTCTGGAAGTGTGCCACTAAATATTCAGGAAGAATTCAAGACCGGATATAACTGAATACTAACATTTATAAGTAAAGTTGATCCAGGGAATATCCTATTGCCTCTCGGGGGATCAGGAAGGCATTTTTTTCCCTGCAAGAGCAAATTGGATCATGCTTTGCTGGGTTTTTTTGCCTTCCTCTGGATCAACTGTGGGTATAGTATTTAAATATTTTTTTTTAATGGTTGAACTGGATGGACTTTTGACTTTTTTCAGTCAAATAACTATGTAAGATAATGGGTATTGTGTGGGCAGTACAGGGTAAAGCTTAGGCACAATTAATACTTCTAGATGTTTCCTATAAGAAAGCAAATCTTAACATTTTAAGTTCAGGTCCACTTGAACATGCACCTAAACATAAACGTCTCTCCTCCCACATTGCAAAGGTCAACTGTTCTTTCAGCTTAAAGGTTAAGGAAGAAGGTGAAATACTTATTATACCTAGTTTTCTACGAAGCCAGTGTCCTCCTCCTCTTCAAGGATAATGGTGGGCTATCGAAGTTCTGCAACAACATCATGTACAATGCAGGACATTGGAGAGGCCATGACCAGATGACCAGCTAAGCAAAGCAGCTTTGTACAGCAGAACTGGCAGAAAGCCTGCAGGAATGAGAAAAACTAAGTTTTTCTTTGTATTCCTTAGCCTGTAGACTAAATGTGCATTTAAACCTAGCTGTGGGGGATATTTGGCAACTACAAAGTCATTTTTTTACTGCGGTCTTGAGTTCAGCTACAATCCGGGAGCATAACAATGCTCCCGGATTGTAATAGAAATTCTTAAATACTTCCCTGTCCTGAAGAAAATGTCCCAGGTTTGTGTTGATGGTTTAAAAGCTTAGGCATGTGGTCAAATAACCTCTGTAGGAGGGTAGGCTCACTCAATCTGATCTACAACCCCCATTTCCCCAGTAGAGATTGCATCTAGCCAGAGAGCCAAATATAGATATGCAACATATAAATCCAATCACGAACACCAATTAAAAATGTAACACATATTGCAACCATGTAAAAAAGTTAAAACTATTTTAAAAAACCCTGCAACAATAATTCAAAATACTGCTCTGATCTCGTCTCCCACGCTGAGCCTGAACACCCATAGTGACAGAGGCATGCTTCACAGCACTAGCATTTGCAACCAAATCCCGATACTCATCTAGAAGACCCCCTACACCAATAATAAAATACTCTCCTACAGCAAGGACACACCCCAGACGTCTCATAAATATTTACTCCTGTAAAAAATGGACAAGCCTTTTACATTACCAGTCTCCGCTCAACACTGAAATCTGAACTGGGTGGACATAGCTTTTCAAACAGTTCAAGTCCTGTCTTTTTCATCATTTTATTTCCTTCCTATAGACTACCAGTCATAAAAAAGTAAAGAAAAAATAAATGAATACTATTAACATAGTACGGATGATTTGTTTTATCCATACAATGAGATATAAAGATCGAACTAGCACTGTGAAGTGGTGATTAATCTGCTGTACTCTCAGGAATTAGCGGTTGAGAGATTAGAACACTCATGAAAGGATTGCTAAACCTCTAAATCTTTTTAATCTTGTAAGCAAATTAAAGGCTCTAGGTAATTGACACAGCAGGCACAGATCATCAATCAGTTCTCCTCTATGTCTGTACCTTGTAAAGCCACTTATGTTAAATGGTTTTAACTCACTAGAACGGGGCACTGCATCATGGGAGGAAGGCACACACTCCCCCATATCTAAAAACTAAACCTCAGGAAGTTAAAGTGAGTGTTTAGTTACTAAACTATGCGAAATATCTCAAAAAAAGAAAAGTAGTTTTGGTTACAAGCTGTATCATCAAACATGTAGGTGAAAGGTGGTGAGTGATAGGGTAATTTAACATATTATACCTTTCTAATAAGAGGAAGAAAATACAAATAAATATTTAAGCATGGTTAAAAATAAATGTTAAAAAGTGTTACTAAACCCACAAAAGCATGCTTGTTATACTCACTGTGGAACCTAAGGGGGTTAATCCTCAGCATTATGTAAAAAGGATGTTTGATACTCCCCTTCTTCCAGTGTCTCCTAAATATCTCCTGATAGAACAGAGGCTAGGGACAAGCTGCACATGCTCAGTTTGGTGTGTATTGCTAGCGTTTTATTTCTTCTTGGGAGAGTGCATGTGTTCAGCACAGGACCAAACAGCACTCTCCAGACAGAGGTCCTGCTAAAGTAGAATGAAAACTCCTCCTACAAGCTGTAACCAGTGTTCTTCTGGATTCTGATAAAAGTCACAATACTGCTATATACTGCTAATGAGAAAAGATATTTAGCAGTTTATATTTACTAAAATAGTTTCATTTCCATGTAGTGTGTACAGTGGGAGACCAAATATAGTGAATGCAGGGTCCTGGGTTTAGTAACACTTTAATGTATATGGTATAATTCCCACAAACTGTTTTGTATTTCAAAACTGAACTGGTAAGAAATGAGAACCCTGTCGATTTTGCCTATTCAGGCACACTTTAAAGCCCAGTTATACTCAACTTTGTTGCATCCCCACAACTTCCCTTTTTCCTGTTACAGCCACTGCACAATACCCAGTGTCAGAACCTGTAGGTAGCAATGAAATCACTTCCTTCCCCATGTGACATTATTCAAGCCTAGGCCATTAGAACGGGGCACTGCATCATGGGAGGAAGGCACACACTCCCCCATACCTAAAAACTAAACCTCAGGAAGTTAAAGTGAGTGTTTCCTTTGCTCCCTCTCACTTCCTGGGTATTTGCAGGAGAAGCAGATATTTCTTAGATATTGTATCTTTGAAAAGAGAAGGGGCATGATCTCCCTGGTTCACTACTGTTCCTCTGTTGTCCAGTCAGGAGGCTGGGGATGACTTCCCAAAAAAAGGCACACAGCAATAAAAGTCGAGTGGAAGTCACTGGAAGTCAAGCCCATGGCTTTCCGCTAGCAACAATGCTACACAAGCAAAGGCAGCATTTGGCAGCTGCAGAAAACCCTACAGCCAATGCTGTAGCTATTCTGACCTGCTCACCTGTGAGTGCCTACAAAGTACAGCTGTTCAGTTTTTTCTTGCTCAGTACACTGCAGCAAATTGCAGTATCTAAAAGTGGAAAAGACAAGTCAATGTTCAGAAGTCACAAATTGCACACTCATCCTGTCACAACCCATGAAGATCGAATAAATGAGAGTTTGTGTTTCGCTTGAATCTCCGTTAATCAACACTAGCTGAAGATCGCACCAATACTTCATGGTCAATTTTTTTCTCATATTTTGGTGCTTATACAACTTTTTTTCCATGTGTTTTACTTCTGACATGCCTTAGTGAAGTGCTTTGTTTTTGAAGGATCTGGGATGCAGTTGTTTGAATTTTAAACAGGATCATATGGAGCTGTGCTAACTTTCTATTAGTGTGGTTTTTGTTTTTGTTTTCATGTAGAATGCCCTATTCTTCTCTCTTAACGGTTTGCCTCTCTCTGTGCAAGTATGAGAACACAAACCAAAGCATTTCAAATGAATATCAAGCCATTTTCCTCTAAAATCCTTCTGTTTTGTATTTTAAGGTCAGTCAAACGTGAGAGCAATGGTTCCCTATACAGTATACTTACCATAAGCGGATTCACTTCCCAGAAAGGATCCACCATTAGTGCTTTGTAATAACTCTCACAGGAGCCAATGTCCCAGGAAAAGTTCCAGGAGAACCAAATCTTCATAGTTTCCCAGAATGACAGGTCTGCTTGATAGCAGCTGCGAGCATATCCCTAAATAGAGAAGCAAGGAAATGTGTTAATCAACCCTACAGACATGGTAGTTCCTTTGATTTATAACATTTTTTAATTTTCATTTTATTTAATAGGAGAACACCACAAGTGTGATTAATGAGTCAAGCACATTGAATACTCTATTGAGAACAAAATGAATTGCAGCAATATGTCTGCTTCTGTATTCAATAAACTATAAAAAAAGTACACATTAGGCAGTAAATTCTGTGAAAAACCTCCACTCCCTCAAAGGGGGGGGGGGGGGGGGTACATGGCAAAATGGGGATTTAAAAAGGTGCATACATACACTGCAACAAGAAAATTAAGCTTGTATCAATCTGTTTGTAAAGGGATATAAACTAGCCAATGCACACAATAAAGTTTGTTCTAACAGGGGCCTCCTCTCCAACTGAGAAGTGAGCCAAAGCTAAACTGTCAAACTAAATCTAGTTTGAAGTAAGATCTGTACTTGAGCACAGTCAGTTTTGCCATTCACAATTTAGAGCTGAACTCCAAGCAAGCAGCTACATACATAAATAAAACACTTATGAAGGCTGTTGACCTGGGAAAGGATTGTATTGCTGTTTATCTAGATCTAAGCCTTACGATTTTACCACACAGCACAAACTTGCCTTGCAGTGGAAGGGATCTGTTCTGTTCTTTCTCTGTTGCAGATTTACTTTCACTCATAGTTTCCTTCCCAGGCTGTGAATGGACAGTGAAAGGAGAGGCAGCAAACTGATACTCCTTGTGCTGCTTCTCCCCTCCCTCACAGTCTGAGCTCTGCATACAGTAGAGTGTAAGAAGCTAGTCCCTAAACAACTCTAGGAATTTACACCAATTGCATAAAAAAATTATATATTCAAGATTTTAGAGCTGTATTTGTTCTGCCTTTTACTGTATATCCACCTGGAGTTCAGCTTTCAGTATATTCTAATTTTTAATTTTTTTTTTACAGAAACATGAATGTGATCCATACAAATTTAAAACACTGATAAATGTGTAGGGTTGCATTCAGCAATACAGGCTTCTGATTTTTTGCACTTTATTTTTTCTCTGTCTTCTGAAGCGGAAGACTGAAGATCTCCTTTATTTGAAGGAAGAATGACCTATTATAATACAAGCTAGTTATATAACAGAACAGCTGGAATCTCTCTCAGAGGCAACTCAAATACTCATCGTGCAGACGGCGTATAATAAAACACTGAAGCGGCAGGGATAAAGAATCTTACACAGCAATTATTCTGTCTGAGGAGGATAGGGAAGAGGTGTACTTCACCCATGCCTGCTGTTCAGCCACTACAAGTCAGCTGTGCTGACTTACCAAAAATGGAGCAAATGAGCGGAGCTACTGGCACAAGCAACAAGTCAGACAGTTAAAGTAGAAGTCCAATCACAAACTATCTAAGCTTAAACCTGCTCCCACCCCCATTATAAGCTCTACGCTAACTACCCTGCGGAGGAAAAATGCCTATACTTATCTATTCCCTGGGCACTCTGCTCCAGTTACATGATCGGATCTCAGTGCTGGCTTTAGGGTAGAGGAGGGACAGCTGACAATGGATGCCCCATAGTAAGCCTATGAGTAATGTCACCGCATAGGCATTGCAGTCATTGTCGCGATATCGCTTCTTCACTGAAGCCAGCCACTAGTCACATGACCAGGAAAAAAGTAAGTACAAGCATAGTTCCTCTCTACAGGGTAGATAGTACAGAGAATAGAATAGAGGCAATAATCCTGGACTCTGACCTGTCCTTTCAGCCCCAAATCCAATCAGTCACTGTTCAAATCTTGTAGACTTCACCTCCATAACATCTCCTAAATATACTCCTTTTTAACCAATGACAACACTAAACAACTCATTCATTCTCTTGTTATTTCTCACCTTGACTATCGCAACTTCCTCCTCATAGGCCTACCTCCATGCAGGCTATTCCCCCTTCAGTCTATCATGAATACCAGACTTATCCACCTTATCAACTGCTCACTGTCTGCCGCTCAGTGTCCCCTTTCTGCCAATCCCTTCACTGGCCTCCCATTGCCCAATGAATAAAATCCAATTACCAACAACATATAAAGCCATTTCCAACTCTGCACCGAGCTACATCACCAACCTTGTCACAGTATATCATCCAAATTGTTCTCTCCACTCTTCCCAAGACTTCTTGCTCTCTAGCTTCCTTGTCTCCTGCTCCCATGCTCGTCTCTAGGACTTCTGCAGAGCCTCGTACATCCTTTGGAACTTACTACCCCAAACTGTCCAACTTTCTCCTACATTGTCCACTTTTAGGAGATCTGTGAAAACAACTCTCTTCATGGAAGAAAAACCAGCCTTCAGTAAATAACTGAATCTTATTTTTTCCATCAGCTCATCCCTCACATTTAATACCTTTTATTCCACTTGCCCCTCCCTTTTAGATTGTAAGCTCTCAAGAGTACAGCCCTTCTAACCCTCTTGTATTGAACTGTATTGTAAATTGTACGGTCTCAGCTGTCTCTGTTATCAGCTCCTGTCACCCCACCACAGGCGGCCAATGGCTTCAAGAGACATATTCCAAAAATAAAGAATAGTGCTGTGAAGACAAAAGGAATTTATAAAATGAAGCACAACAAACACTCAGTTATACCCTCTATGAAAGAGAAAACAAAATCAAAGTTGATATGAGAAGAGGAAATGTGTGGAGAATTTACAAAAATTGGTAAAGGAAAATGTTCTCAGTCACTTTCTTTACTTTTATTGCTAATATTAACATTACTAAACTGATCTTGTTTGCAATATTTGTATATATGTTTATTGAAAAAATAAACATTTCATTTAAACTTCCATGATACGTGTGTAAAGTTCTAGGCTAATAATTAAGACTAGAAGTGTTTAGACTTTAGCTGACTAAAAAACTTTCTTAAGATCTATATGAGCCAAAGGGGGAGAATGGAATCCCTCATTCTGATCTGTGTGCTTTGAACAGACTATTCACAGAACAGTATTAAAATGAATAGGTTACCAATATGTAGGCAGGTGCTAACAGGTAGACTTGTTCTTTTCCCTGAGTGAATGAAGTACAGGTTGCCTTTAAAGGAAATAATGGCTACCAATGTTAAAAAAGCTAAAAATGTCTGATGCCTGGCCATAATGCCCTTTCCGCTGATGCCAGCATTTTCAATGATGCAAACGTTGCCTACAATCAAATTATAAGGCAAGTTAAATAGATTAATCCAGGGTACAGGTATACATTAAGCAATTTCATGGCTTTCAGAGGAATGCATCCCAATCCAAATGAATGAAAGTAGTTCCCTGGGCCTTTGATATAGAAATACAGAACTATAAAGTTTCAGCCACACTCAGCAAGCATGAGATGATTATCAAAGGCAAATACATAAAATCTCTTAACAGTTCCACATATGTATCCATCACCTCCTCTCTGAAATCACTCCCATGTGCCAACCCACCATGACAAATCTGAACTGAATCAAGTGCACTCAGGCTATCTACAATATTTGTATCCATGTCCCTAATCTCTGGGATCAAAACTAAATTTCCAGATAAAAATAACAGGCAGGAAACCAGATGTAAAGATTGCGTAATTTGAAATATATTTTCTCTTAATGCAGGAAGATTAGACGGTCTTCGTCCTGTAGAGGCCTCCAGCTTGGAGTGCTTAATGACCACAATGTACTCTTTCAGTACTCCCTAGACCACCATAGCTTTAATGATCATTGTGTATAATCAGATATACCCAGAATGTCAGCTATAAAACTGGGCCAAACTGCCTTCTGTATTTACTTTATCACTCAGGATGTGACATGTGCTTTTGGATTTTGAAACTGGTTTTGTTGTACCTGGCAAAAGGGTCTTATTTTAGCTGAAAGATCAAAGTAGTAAAATTATTTACTGAAGACCAAAAAGGAGCCCCGAAACTAATCTCAAACTTATAAACTCAGCACGTAACCTAAAGTGGTTGTAAAGGTAAAAGGCTTTGTACCGTAATGCATTCTATGCATTAAGGTAAAAAAAAACCTTTTAAAGTGGTTATAAAACTTTGCTTTTTAAAGAAAAATTAAAATAACGAACATGTTAGTTATACTTATCAGCTCTATGCAGTAGTTTTACACAGAGGAGCCCCAATCTATTGGCTCCTGCTGCTGTCAGCCAAAACCTGTGAGCTGAGAGCAGGGGGCGGGACTGAGTCGGGCTATGTGTCGAAATAGATGCACACAGCTTGGCTCAGGAGTGAGTCCACATGAGTGCCCCCATAGGAAGTGGCTTCCCATAGGGACACTCAGCATGAGGGAGGAGCGAGAAGTGCTGGTGGGGAACCCAAAAAGAGGAGGATTGGGGCTGCTCTGTGCAAATTTCTCTAAAACAGTCTATACAAATGTACAGATAATTATCAGAAGATAATTCTGTGGCAAATAAACACAATTTAAACATCTTCTACAAAAGATACTTCAAAAAGTATCAAACCTATTGAAAACAAGCCCAGGTGGCAACATAGTGAGGCTTTGAAAAAAATGAACTACCAAATTAACACAGTCAATATCCTACCTTACCACTGAAGTCCGATGATTTTACATCATCAAAACTTTTGGAATACAAACCTTAGGACGTCAAGCAGTCTACCTGCTATGTTTGAAATTCTCAGTAAAAAAACAACTATACCCACTGTGTTGAATTCAGTGATATGTCTGGCGCAAAATCCACACATGTGGCAAAGACTGAGAGAAATGCCATAATTTGCCTGAAGTGATTCATGGCTGCAAATCCAGGAAATGCAATAATTTTGGAATAATTTTGCATGGACCTTGAATTTGGGACTAATGGAGAATTCTTGTCTCTGCTGCCTCTATACATCCTCAATGTAAGTTTACATTTTTACTTTATAATTAGCATGCATGCACAGTAAGGTGGTTTTAAATCAATAAGCATAACCTCATATTTTGAATAAGATTCCATAGAAGCTTCTATAATATTATTATACAGGACTTATGTAGTGCAAACAGTTACCGCAGTACTTTATAAAGAGGGTTCAGAGGGCCTTGCTCATGGGAGTTTACAATCTAAAAAGCAAAAGATTGTAAAAGGTAAGAGCTGTGTGAGGATGATATTTTTAAAAAATAAAAGTACAATTTTGAGTAGGA
This sequence comes from Staurois parvus, assembly GCF_062004578.1. Classification (NCBI taxonomy): domain Eukaryota; kingdom Metazoa; phylum Chordata; class Amphibia; order Anura; family Ranidae; genus Staurois; species Staurois parvus. The sequence continues at coordinate 1,539,006 of NW_028318883.1, forward strand.
GGAAGTATAGACTTCCCTTTAGAGTGGGGTTTTCAGGAATTGCCAAAAATAAAATAATAAAAAAAAAAAGTTAGTTTGTCACAACAAATTTCACTTCTTTTGGTCACTGATTACTTCCTCCAATATTCTCTTTCTTTCAACATATAAGCCACTTACTCTTTAAACTGGTCTTCACATACTGGATTTACTTAAAGGTTAAAGCTTGAGTTGCCCAAAAGACACTTTGTTCTGTTTCTTTACATGCAGATCAAACAAAATAATGAAAGCAGAGACCACTTCAAATGACATTGCTCCCTGTTCGCATGTCTTGACTAAGCCCTGAAGAAATTCCAAATATGTTCTGTTTTAAAAACTAGCAAGCTAATTATTAACACTTTTCAAAATCGTAGGCAACAATGGAAGAATGTTCTGTAAGGTTCTTGGCCAAGGGTGAAATATTCTGCAAAATTCTCCTTAGATAACATAGTAGAGTCTGTGAAGCGGATGGCACCAAGAAAACTGCGGCAGTGCATGGATTCTCTGGCTCCTGGTTATGATATAAAGGGTGTAGATGATATGAACAGTGTAACTAGGTCTAGTTAGTACAGTCCAGCTTAACCTCTGCACATTAATAATAATCTTCCTCATTTCCACTAAAAGTCTGATGTCAGCAAAGTGGCATCACAGACTAAAACAGCTTAGAGGCAAGAGAAAGCAGTGTACATGTAATCGGAACAGTGGCAAATGGGCTGGTTTATTAGGTAAGCTTAAAACTAATGTAACAAGGATAACCATTGACTCACTCTTTCTAGCAATGGTTGTTTACTGGGTAACAAAATAGATCCAATTCTACTGAGTGATTATCTGTCAGGAGATGAGGAACTGTTGAGTCTTTCCCTTGTTGGAAACTCGACTACATAGCAACATGCCAGATTTTGCTTTACAACTGATGGGATGCTACTCCTCCAAGCATTTCGTAGTCATCTGTTAGGGAGACTCAGAAATGAAAAAGAATCGTAGAGGTGACAGTCGGTTCAGCCCAACTCACTCAAATGGTGCGGTCCTTGCAGCTTAAAGCCTCAAATAGAAATACAATATGGACCTTGGCAGACCTTGGTTTAAAAAGATGCTGCTTAAAATAGGACACACATGGCTTCAGTTTTCAAAAAGTACAAAACTTTATTAAGTACCAAAATCACAAAGTAAAAAAATGGACAACACCTCTCCACCAAACATTAAAATAATACAATGTTATCTCACAGCATGAAAACAGTACGTCACACCAGTATGGTAGGATTGCAATCCAAATGGGACAGAAAGTGCATTGAGACCAATGGCCTTAACATAGACTTTGGAGCTGTATGGCTCTAGTCCCGGGTCTAACGGCAGAATGGTCAATTTGCTTTAATTTACCTAAAAGGCCAGAAAAGATTGAGAAATCCTGTAGAATATGGAGCATCAGTTGGAGAGAGGGCCCAGGATCTTTAAAAAAAAAAAAACAGAAAACCAGAAAGGCCAGAAAGTCGTCCGCATACAGTGCCACACATTCTTTAAAAGAGCCCACTTTCAAAGCACCCACCTCAGGGGAGAAGAGCAACACCACAGTCAATGGTTCTATCAATAAGGAAAACAGGAAGGGAGAGATGAGGCACCCCTGTCTGATTCCCCTACTAATAGAAAAGAGGAAATAGAGGTACCAATTGTGAGGGCCATTCTAGGTCAGCTGTAAAGTAAGGAGATTCACTTGCAATACTTGGGTCCAAAGCCCAGCTGATCCAACACCAACTTCAAATATTCCCAAACCACTGAGTCAAATGGTTTGGCGATGTCCAGGGACACCACCGCCTTGGTGCTGGGAAACTTGCAGATGTGTGAATAGTCTAAGAGGATTATTGTCTGTGGATTTCCCTGGCATAAAGCCTGTCTGGTCAATGTTAACAAGGGCAGAGATAACTGTGGACAATCTAGTAGCCAAATTTTTAGTTAAGATTTGCATTAAGCAAAGCTATAGGTCAATAAGAGGAGCAATGATTCGGGTCCTTGCCAGGCTGGGGAAGAAGGACCACTTGTGCCTCAAACATACATGAGGTAGGATATCATGTTCAAAACCGTAAACATATAAAGAATGCAGTCTAGGGGCAAATTTATCAGAATATTCCTTCATAATAATTTAAAAGCTTTCCGCCAATATACACTTTCAAGTTATTGCCAATGCTGATCCAGAAGCATTTATTGCTCTTGTAAGAGCGTTCTCAATTTTCTCCTGATTTTCCTGATGCTGCTGGTGAAGAAACACTTTGTGATGATCCAGAAGCAGCAGAAAGAGTGTTTCTGGAATGAGAACTCCAGAAAAAAAGCTACTTGCACTATCATTATGGTCCTCCTTATTTAATTCCATAAAGTATTTTTTAATGTCTTTAGGGCACATTTGACATGCAAGGAAGTGTTTTGCCATCTTTATAACATTTGGAAAAAAATATTTCTTCTCACAATATTTGCAAATTGGAGCTTTGCTCTCAGCAGTAATTGCATAGTGGAAATGTTTCCAAAATCTCGGTGTTGGTCTCATCATTTTACTGAGAGGAGGAAAAGAAAAACCGATGTACTGAGCTGACTATAGGGAAACATTATGCTGTGATGATGGAGAACATCAATAAGAATCATTTAAAGGTTAAAAAAACTAATTTGTCAGACAAATTTACCCTCTTACCTGTCAATTAAGGTCTGAGAGGACAGCAACTATCATCTACTATATGCCAACAATCACCCAACAGTAGGACGTACAAGATGGAGCCACAAGCAAACTAAAATGGAGCTTTTCCAGGAAAAAAACGACTTTGAAAAAAAAAAAACCCTGTTTTTTCCCCCCAATGTTTCAGGGTTTTTCCAGGTCTTCCAATCTCTAGGTAAGTAGAATGTGTTTGTTATTTTTTTTTTTTTAACATTTGTACTATTAGAAGCACTTTGAATTTAATTACACAAAAGACAATTAACAACCATAATACAATACCAGCAAATGGCTTTCCTCTGTATAGAAGAGTTAGCATGGTGTAGAAAATACACAGCACATGCATTCTCATTAAAACAAAATACATGCCATCAAAACACTGCTTGAAATAAGCAAATCCAGAAATGAAATGGATTTGTACCATATGACAGACCCAAGAAAATGAATCATAGCAAATAAAGATTTGTGGAAGACAGCAGAATTGTTACAAATGTGCTATATGAACTGTGTCTGCTACTGTTCTTGAGTCAAGGCAAATTCTGCATAAAAAAAACAGATGGTCAAGAAATGGAGAAAGCGGTCTCAACAGTTCAAAAGGGAAGAAAAATGAAAGGATAGGATAGTTACAATACTGTGCTTATATCCTGCTGTTGATTATTAATTGCATTGAGCAGCATGCACTTAAATACAGTATATGAATCAGAACAAAAGCAACAATGTAATAAATTAAATAATATTCTATTACAAAATTGCTAATTAAGTAAAAAATACCAGTAACAACAATTCTCCAGGTCAGGCAATATACTGCATCAAATTACCAATAGTGAACAATATCTTACCTAGCGAACGTAAATGGCTTTTTGACTATGAAGATAAAGAAACTATCAGATACAAACAAAATATTAGTACATAACAAAGCTTTGCTATACTAGCATTGTAAAAAAAATATTTAATCCTATAATCTCAAGAATATCAACACCTGGACTCAAGAGCATCAACAAATAGACACTTGGGACCTACAAATAAACATCATGACACTCAGACCCAAGAACAGCAGGTTAGCTGCATAGAAAGCAATGTAGACAGGCTACACTTGAGATCCCTGCCCATCACCACTTCCTCTTCCAGTTTTAACATTTCGATTGCCCTATAAAAAGGTACTTGCACCTGGCAACTGACTACATACTTTGGATGAATTCAGCGGGACGGTGTAATGTGTTCCCCGTATTTGAAGTACAATGTATACGTCTGCAAATCAGAGAATCAGGGACAGCAAGTACAGCCTACCTACAGGGCCTCCTAGATTCATCTAAAATGAGCAAAATATAGGATTTAGGATTAATTTAACGGATTATCTCATTAAAGTACCAGTCTTTCTTCAGTTCATAATATGGGAAAAGTAAAGATTTACTCCAAGGGTTGCTTCATAATTCTAGCTGGCATACAAGCCGTAGTTTCCCAATTGCATTTGATAGCACGTTCCCAAAAATGTTTGGACTCCATTATAACAGTCCATTAATTTATTGCTGCATACTGAAAACAAAATACATAACTGCATAACTAATTAGTTCCTAGTAGGCTTACCATAATGTAGTTCATATTCTAAACATTTTGGCTGATTTTTTTCCCTCGCTCTCATCAAGGTGAAATTACAGCGTTTTTCAGTACAAATCTGGGACAATTTTTCTAGGTGAGCAACAAAGTTGCTCAAGGATAAGAATGAGACGCACCTTTAAACACAAGTTATCAGTTGCATATTCAGTATACCCATCTTAACAGATTCCATTTAGAGTTACATTACAGTCAAAATTGAAAATTAAACTGTGAGAGTTATGTCTTTGCAAAGACCAGATGACCACTGTTGCAACCAATTCCAAACTTTTTTTAGGACACTTTATGCACTGTACTGGTACTTGGGTGCTCCCAGGAACTTAAAGTGGGCAAAAATGTGGTGAACCCAAAAATGATTTGCCATCTTATATGGAACATCTAGAAATGTAAATTTTATTCTAAGCAGTTTCTTAAAAAAATCTTTTTGTCTGAAATAAAACTAAGTGGTAGGCCACGTAAAACGACAGAGCGGAGTCAGCGCATGCTGAGGCGCACAGTGCGCAAAAGTTGATAACTGTCTGCAGAGTCAATAGCTAAAGACCTCCAAACTTGGTGTGGCCTTCAGATTAGCACAACAGTGAATAGAAAGCTTCATGAAATGGGTTTCCATGGTCAAGCAGCTGCATCCAAGCCTTACAACACCAAGTGCAATGCAAAGCGTCGGATGCAGTGGCGTAAAGCACGCCGCCATTGGACTCTAGAGCAGTGGAGTCATGTTCTCTGTAGTGACCAATCACAATTCTCTGTCTGGCATTACGATGGACGTGTCTTGGTTTGGCGATTGCCAGGAGAATGGTACTTGCCTGACTGCATTGTGCCAAGTGTAAAGTTTGGTGGAGGGGGGATTATGGTGTGGGATTATTTTTCAGGGGTTCGGCTTGGCCCCCTAGTTCCAGTGAAGGGAACTCTTTAGGCATCAGCATGCCAAGACATTTTGGACAATTTCATGCTCCCAACTTTGTGGGAACAGTTTGGGGATGGCCCCTTCCTGTTCCAACTACACACCAGTGCACAAAGCAAGGCCTCTAAAGACATAGATGAGAGAGTTTGGGGTGGAGGAACTTGACTGGCCTGCGGTCCTGACCTCAGCCGGATAGAACACTTTTGGGATGAATTAGAGCAGAGACTGTGAGCCAGGCCTTCTTGTCCGACATCAGGGCCTGACCTCACAAATGCGTTTCTGGAAGAAAAGTCAAACGTTCCCATAGACACCCTCCTAAACCTTGTGGACGGCCTTCCCAGAAGAGTTGAAGCGGTTATCGCTGCAAAGGGTGGGCCAACTCAATATTCAACCCTACGGACTAAGACTGGGATGCCATTAAAGTTCATGTGGGTATAATGGCAGGCATCCCAATGCTTTTGGCAATATAGTGTATACATACACCATTGCCAATTACTGCATACTTTAGCATCCCAACACATTTAAATATATAGAAAAGCTAACAAGTCAAGCTGGAGAAGTATTGGGTGCACCTGTACTGAACAGGCAGCTGCTGAATATGTTAAGACTTCAGGAATTTTCAAGCAGAGTTTAGGGGCCCATTTACATTGAGCTCCAAAGTAAAGACAAGGCAATATTAGCCGCGTGGAAAAGAACTGAATGAATTATCACTTGTGACATTTCAATAAAGTTCTAACAGCAAAAAAAGAGTAAACAGTGTGATGTCCCACAATAGGTCCATCGGCACGGTTCCTCCCAGTGCACACCAGCAGCTGAGTGTTTAGTAATACAAGAAGTTTTAAATGCTATCCATGTCAATAAATATGAAGAGGTTTCTAAATAACTTTTTTATAGTTTGTGTAAAGTGGTAACTTGACCGTTATTCACTGCTATAGCCATGGCTTGTAAGAGGAGGGTGCAGCCTTCATCTGAGTAAATCAATAAGTGTATCACAGCTAGTCTCAAAGACCAGCTAATGCTCTGCACTGAGTATTATTTAGGAAGTGAAGTGACTTGTACATAGCTCCACTTCTGCAGACTATGCTCAAATCAGTCACACACTTTAACCTAGCTTTTGGTCACATGGAAGGTCAGAGTTCATCTTAACTGATCATAACCCAATAGCAGAAATCACACAATCAGATGCCAAAATTTCTCAGGCAAGTTAATTTGCAGCTTTTACAATGGTCTTTGAATTTAAGTGAGAAGAGTGGGAGAAGGAGAAAGAGTTTTTTCTATAGTAAGAGTTAAACGTTTTCAACATACAAATAAAAAGTCAAGGATGTTAGAAATGGGACATACAGATATTCATTTAAACACCAACAATTGTTAGGACCCAAATTAGACAAACCTAGGGACTGGTCCTTAACTAGTGCATTTAGGCCCTTGATTGCATTCCAGTGGTTTGAGTAGTTGAGGTGACGTGTGGCCTAAACGAGGCGTTGGTGGCAAGGCTGTCCCATACACAGTACAAGTAAAGGAAAAGAGAAGACAGAGTGTAGGGTAGTATGTCTATTTTTAATAAAACCATGCGGCCAAACCAAAGGTGTCTTTTAGAGGACCAGTCTGAGTCTGTGTATTATATGGTTATTATATTGTATATTATATTGTTGACATTTTTTTATTTCTCACCTATTTTTCTTATAACAGTGAATGCCCCTGCTACATGGGAAATGGCTTGTTCCCACTCCACGCAAGGTGCAATCCATGGAGTCAGTAAAGTGAAAGATTTTTCCCAGCTCTCAAGGTGCCGGAAAGCTCTCATCCCCAGAGACATAGCCCAAAACCCCGGAAACTGCTCAAGAATGTTCAGAGGTGTTAATCAAGTGGTACATGAGTCACAAGCAGGGCACACAAGCCACAAACTCACAATAACATACAGCAATGTATGAAAAAAAATAAAAAAAGGTTGCGAGGTCTTAAGATCAATGAGTGCAGGAAGTTTTAAGTGCAAGTTGGTGGGACAATAAAAAGTCCAGTCAGGCACAGTTCTCTATGATAATAAACAATGAAAGAAAGTGGTGTATGCTTGCAGGTACTTACAGAGGAGATCGAACGAGTAATTCAACTCTAATGGAACCACTGGAGCAAAGCAGCCTGTTTCACAGTGTGCTCAGTTTGCCCCAAGGATCTCATGAAGCACCCAAATCCACTGGGATCCATGGTGCAGATCAGAATGCAGCAGGTCGAATGGCAAGTCCATGGGGTCGCAAATCACTAATGCAGCAGTGGGACAAACAGGGCGGGGTATACTCCTAATAGAGGTGAAGTTGAATTAAGGCTAGGATGCCATTTGGAGATGACGGGGAGGAATAGTAACAAGCAGTGCTAAACCTTTAATCACTGGAGGCCTCCAGGATTCCTTGAAGATGGATATTCTTTATTAGCAATCCTCTGTTATCTAGCTGCAGTCACAGACCCTGGATGCCAGTCTGTTGGGCTCAGACTGTATCCTGTAGCTGGGTTACCGCTGCAACTAGGGGTAGAATGTGTTTTCAATGTCCTGGTAGTGCTGGAAGTTTTCCAACTCTTCTAACACTTCTGACATATCCTTGCTATGTGAATCTTCCAGACAGGCAAATATATTCTCTACATCTTCCATTGTAGAAAGCATAGGAAAGTAGTGCTTGAACAAGTCATTAAAGGCAAGGTCATCTGCGGCTTGTCAGGAATCAATTGGATCTCTTCTAGTAAAGGACAGGTTAGGGCCTGCCCATTTTATCAGGTAGAGGAGTTTAAGTCTTTGAGTCAGTGGGGTCAGGTGTCATGTTGGATAAGCGTTTGGAAACAGAGTTGGCTAGACCACTTAAAAGGGATGCCAATATCATTCCTAATGGCTGAGAAAGAAGGCTGGCTGAGTGTCTGCAGTCCCTTCTGCCCTCTCTTTCCCATGACAGGAATATTTGTTGGGATATAAAGTGTTATCCCTCAATTAGGTCTTGGTTGTAGAATAGATCTCAGAAAGCGTGCCTTTCCTGGCCATGAGAAAGCCATGCCCCTAATAGGCTATTTTTTAATACCAAGTAAAAAGGTACACTAATTTACTTTATGAATAAAACCTAAAAAGGAAAAATCAATTTTAAATTTTTTAAAAGAATATGATTTTAGAAATAGGATTCCTACATAAGCTATTCTGTAATGTTTTTAAAAAGTAAAATCTTCTATTTCTATTGCTTGCTGTCACTTACTGTAAATGTTTTGCCTAATACAGCAAATCAAGTGATTAGAGCAGAGTCCTTTACTATATCATTATTTGTCTCAAAGCCTGTTTTGAAACATTTCTTCAGATCCAAAACCGGTTAAAACGGAAGCAGGAGAAAACCACACTCGTAAAGTGGCAGAACTGAGTAATTGCTCTGTTTGTATTATAATTTGCGTATATTTACATCTTCATTAGAACTATGAGAAAATTTAAACTGCTTGCGTTTCCTTTTTTCCAAGTCTGTAAATGTTTCAAGCCATCTAAAAATAATTAGCGCTCTCAAGACTGAACTGCAACAACTTTAGCTGAATGAATTCCAAACTTGAATTGTTTAGCTTCAGAGCTACGTGCAGTCCAACTGGGCTCTTCTTGCAGCATACAAAGAGAAACCTCTTGGGAGGAGATATGAGTGACAGCTTTAAAAGTACCCAAGGCTACATGCAAACTTTATTTGAGATCATAAACCTGATAGTAACACAGGGATTATTTTATCAGGAACCAGGCTACATTACCATGTCATTAGTTTGAAGTACATTAGTAGGTGATGAAAAGTGCTGGTGTTTACAATACCAAATTGGGAAGCTGTAACATCAATTTGGACCATCTTCGTATTCACACAGTTGTAATATGCGAATGTCAATTTGTAGAGTGAGTAGATTGCAATGCTTGCTTTCTGAGGCCCTAGTGTAATGTGGACTGAAGAATTGCAGGCAGATATAAGAGCAATTTAGTCCATGTAATTTTTTTTTTGATTTTTGCTTGGCAGCCATTGTCATGAGATCAAGAAACAGTGTTTGTAGGCATTCTATGACCACTGCAAACACCCCTTTTCCTACTCAATGGAAAAATCAATCTTCAAGGATAGATTTTCCCAGTTAGTTGTGATTGTTCCTGTGAGGGCTCTGAGGCACAGATATTCACACTTGGCCAAAACAGACACGCATGTTTATGCCATGAGTATTACTGCACTATATGTTATTGACATATAGATCAATGGGAGGAACCACTAAGCACAACAAGGGATCAGACTTCACAGGGCGATTTCTCACCAGTATGGTGGTGTTCAGTGGCATCATGATATTATCAAAACCTTGGAACTTAAAAAGGCAGTCTTTTGACATCACACAGATTGAGAAGATGCAGTTTTTGATTGGATAAAATTCACTGTCACATACCTTGGTTGAAGGCCGAGTTGAAGAGAGGGCTTCCCTTGTGGCTCTGGTCTGAGCACCCCTGAATGCGGTGAAAGAGCTACAAGGCTCAAAGAAGCATGGGTGCTTATAGCTTGATAGCAGATGACTGCTACAGTCAGGGACGAAATCCAGGTGAGCCAGGGGCAGTTAAATTGCAGTTTGCAAATTGCAGTTAATTCATGAAGTCTTAAAAAGGGACCTTGTCACTAGACCTAACTTTTTATTTAAAAAGCCCTTGCAGACATAGAACATACATATACTTACAGGTTTCCTGACATTTAAACTTTTTTTGTTTCATATTCCACAAGTTTTGGAAAAAGCTGACACTTATGGTAGGGTAAGACCCCTGTCTGCATTGGTCCAACTGTTGGTTCACTCCCACTCTGGTTCACTCCCACTCTCAACTCTCATCTTTATCAATACAATCAAACTTGTCAATTTGGGCAAATAATTACGCCCATTCTGTACATTGTACAGCCCTTTACTGCTGTATACTTGAGCCCTAATCTGATACACCTGGAAAAGTTAGATTTATACTAAGCTTGCACTGCTCAGAACATAGGAAAAAAATGTGCAAAAAAGGGAGAACCGTGTAAGTGTCTACTGTGCTCTGCTGCTTTCTTTTGTAAAATGAAGCCTGGGGAGAGGGTCTTTATAAAGATGCATGAGGCAATAAGGAAAGGCCTACTCATTCATTCCAGCTTCGATTCCCACAAATAATTTTGCAGAACTTCGTTCTGACTACTATTCAAATGACAGGAAATGCACACAACATGAAGGAATGCATATCTTTGTGCTCATAAACTGACTTAGATTTGCTAAAAAAACATGGTTTCTTCTTAATGTGGTTTCATGTTCCACTTCTGAAATCCGGCTCCCAGTGTATTGCTAAAGGCCAAACCAATTAATCACCATTGTGACCTCTAATTTAGAATTTTTATTCTTTTTTTATTTGTCTTGGCTCCCTCACTAACAACAAGATTAATACTGGGCAAAGTATCAATGCGTTATAACAATTCTTGATTGCAAAAAGCCTTCTGAGACCTTTGCACTGGAGGCAGGCTTCCAGTTCACACTATGCAATGACACTTAGTGGTTAAACCTATGCTCTTGTCAAACTAAATTTTTCCCCTGCTTGATTCAGCAGAAACGGCATATTTGTTGAGAGCCTACCCTGCTTGCCAGATCTCTACAGTTGCTTTTATCTGAACTTTTCGGGTGGCCCTAAACCTCATCTTCAGGAAACACAGGCCAGGTTGTTCGCTACACACACATATTACTTGCAATGCCAGGGTGTTTGAATGGGTGCAAGGTTTTCTCCCACATCGCCTAATTTTTATATGGGTGGGTGGGAGGAGCTTTTTCCCTTCTCACACTTTAACCAATATGGCACTAACATTGCTTGGTATGCTAGATATATAGATGATATGATCCTAATATGGACTGACACCAACACATCCCTGGAAGAATTTGTCAAATCTGCTAACAATACATTAAATTCAGAATTTTCTCATGAGACTGGGACATCCACTATTAACTTGTTAGATGCGACTCTGACAGGGGATTCCACTGAAGGAAGTAAATAGAGTATATACTCGTATTTTTGCAAAGCTTGTGCTGGAAATTCCCTCCTCCTGGCTTCAAGTTGTCACCCAGAACACATTATTCGGGCAGTGCCTGTGGGTGAGTTTACTAGAGCCAAGAGAAATCGTTCCACTACTAGATCTTTTGTTCTATAGTCAGTAGCATGTTGAAGGAACGAGGACATAAAGATTGGCACATAAAGGCAAATATATTGCCTCTGGCCCGACAGAGAGACACGCTGCTCGCCAAAGACAAAAATAAAGATTGGCATAAAAAGGCAAATATATTGCCTCTGGCCAATGGAGAGACACACTTCTCGCCAAAGACAAAAATAAAAACATCTCTAATAGGAAAACTAAACCAGTTACATTTGTTACCACCTTTTCTAAGGAACATAGGCAGATCACTAACATTGTGAGGAAATATTTGCCCATACTACATGCAGATAGGGATTTGGTCCCTTCTACAAGGGGGTTGTAGGTTTTCCAGTAGATGTTCTCACACCTTGGGGAATATTTTATCCCCCAGTCTTTTTTCATCCAAACACCCGCACAAAACATGGCTTTCAGTTAGTGGTTCCTATCACTGTGGTTTGAGAACCTGTCACTATTTCATCGAAAATCATAAATGTGACATTCTGCACTGCTGGGGAGGTTTTTCTTATATGTAATTTTATTCATTGCAGTTCCACCTGTGTAGAGTATGTGGTGGAATGCAGAGCGTGCACCTTACAGTATATTGGTTGCACCATCAGACCTCTACATGTCAGAATAGCTGAACATTACAATGATGCTGGCATTCCTAATGCGAGGAACTTTCCTAATGTTTCCAAGCATTTTAGAGATGTTCATTCTCCCAACATGAGTTCATTTAGATTTAGATACTCTCATGCTGGTTAAAGTGCCAGGAGGACAGTGTAAGCTTTGGAGTACTGCTGGTCTACCTCCAGGGGGAATTAACCTACATACATCTTAGGTTGTTTACTAGTTTCAAGTGTGACCTTCTATATTCCTGAGAGATGAATGCAACAAAAAGTTTTGTGACAAGTGGCTGCAGTCCCTTCCAAAGGAACAGTGAAAAATCTTGATGAATTTGAATTAAATACAACTCTGATTGTGTAGGTATTCATTATATCACTAACAGATCATATGTGATTTTACAGCGGACCGTGTCCTTTCTAACCTTTAAGAAAATAAAAATAAAAAAAAAAAACACCAGTCTGCTTACAGAATTTTGTACTTCTACTTCTGTGCTAATTATATTGTAAAGTGCTGCGCAAACTGTTAGCGCTATATAAATCCTGTATAATAATAATAATGATCATACAGGATGGCACTGGAAGTCACCCCTTGCAGCACTTATATCAAGACCAAAAAGGAAGAGAGCAAAATGTCCCAAATGCATTCATATGAAAGCTTTGTTTTCACAACAGTACAGTGAAAACAGTCATTCTTCCTCTAAATGTTCATGAAAAATAAAAATCTGCCTATATAGAACAGGAATACACTTAGATCCAGTTATGATGGTATACAATGGCCAGCAAGGTCCATGTTTGCAGGGTGTGAAACTTTTGTGAGCAGTCTGGTATTGCTTGACAAGAAGAAAATACATCCCAGTTAAGGGACCTTGGGTCACATACAGCTAATAAGTCATAACAACAGAACTGATTTAATTGCTTTTCTATCAATCTCCGCCATGGATTTACGCATGTGTAAACAAACATATATCATCTAAAAAGTGAGGAACTCCCACAGCTCAAGAGGAACACAAATTGTGAAACAATTCACCTCTCCTGCCAAAACCAAAAGCAATTTTCTCTGGCACTTTTCACACCTTTAGACATCAGCCTCAAAACATGAAGATTGATCGGGTTCCTGAGCACATGAGAAGACATGTTTAGTCTGAAGAGTTCTGTCAGACTAAGGAGAAAGGAACTGCATTTGATGTAAACTGCTTGAGGGAACACAATCTTACCATAGGCCAAGAAGAGCCAGTAAGGACATGCTAGCGTGCTGCTCCATCTTACTAATGTGCTTATCAACACTTATTTATCTGGAGATGGGAAGATGATATTTAATATCAATATGAAATGAATCCAAGGGTTGCATACAGAGGCTTTAATTGAAAACGATAGCATATTTTATAAACACACATTCTAAGTTATTATAAGAACACAGATTGCTAAGAAAATATCAGTACAGCAGCCAATTTATTTAATTCTTCATACTGGGGATAAAAAGAATTAGGATGTCAGCTTTGTACTGCAGTTCTAACCCTTCTACACACTGACCAAAACTAAAAGGGAAAGTAATTATTTTGATGATTTTTTTATAATGCTCGCTTTTTTTTTTGCTTTTTAAAATATATATATATATATATATATATATATATATATATATATATATATATATATATATATATATATATATATATATATACACACACACACACACACACACATACATACATACACACACACTAAATATTTACTTTACAAATAAAAATTTACAGCATTTGTGAACCCAATGACTACCACCTGAGATTTACCATGTTAAAGTGGAAGAAAAGCCTAACTATAACTATTCTTTAAAATGTTCTAGCCCCCTCCTCCTACCTTTCCTCTCTAACTTGTATAAAAAAGATGTTTGTATTTGCCTATTTTTTTAATCCTCTCCTGCAGCTCCGGCTCCCCTGTCAATCAGTGAGCCGATGCTGCATGGGAGAGAAAGGAACGCTAACAATGGCTGGGGCCATGGGAGCCTATGAGTGGCGTCATGTCTCCCGGAATTCACAGCCGTTGTCTGGAGTTCCCTTACACAGAGATGGAGGACCATGTGATTGGACTGAAGTGGACTGAAAATAGGTAAGAAGCAAATGAGAAATAAACAAAGTAGTACAAAGTAATTAAAAATGTTACATAATCTTAAAAATTTTTTTTTACATAAAAAGATCATATTAAAAAAACGCATTATCCTCATGTCTACGCGTTTCATGGGTTAAGCACATTTCAGGAAAACATTCATGTATGCGTATACAGTATATAGATTTTAGTCTACAATTAGAAACATAAAATCTATTGAACATACAAACATGCAAAATAATAAATGCTGTACCGTATTTTTCGCTCCATAAGACGCACCTCACCATAAGACGCACCTAGGTTTTAGAGGTGAAAAACAAGAAAAAAAAATATTCTGAACCAATGGACTGCAGACACAGTACAGGGGATGACCAGAGACTGCAGACACAGTACAGGGGATGACCAGAGACTGCGGACACAGTGCAGGAGATGACCAGAGACTGCGGACACAGTGCAGGAGATGACCAGAGACTGCGGACAGTGCAGGGGATGACCAGAGACTGCGGACAGTGCAGGGGATGACCAGAGACTGCGGACAGTGCAGGGGATGACCAGAGACTGCGGACAGTGCAGGGGATGACCAGAGACTGCGGACAGTGCAGGGGATGACCAGAGACTGCGGACAGTGCAGGGGATGACCAGAGACTGCGGACAGTGCAGGGGATGACCAGAGACTGCGGACAGTGCAGGGGATGACCAGAGACTGCGGACAGTGCAGGGGATGACCAGAGACTGCGGACAGTGCAGGGAATGACCAGAGACTGCGGACAGTGCATGGAATGACCAGAGACTGCGGACAGTGCAGGGAATGACCAGAGACTGCGGACAGTGCAGGGGATGACCAGAGACTGCGGACAGTACAGGGAATGACCAGAGACTGCGGACACAGTACAGGGAATGACCAGAGACTGCAGACAGTACAGGGAATGACCAGAGACTGCAGACAGTGCAGGGAGTGACCAGAGACTGCAGACAGTACAGGAGATGACCAGAGACTGCGGCCAGTGCAGGGAATGACCAGAGACTGCGGACAGTACAGGGAATGACCAGAGACTGCGGACACAGTACAGGGAATGACCAGAGACTGCGGACAGTACAGGGAATGACCAGAGACTGCGGACAGTACAGGGAATGACCAGAGACTGCGGACAGTGCAGGGAATGACCAGAGACTGCGGACAGTGCAGGGAATGACCAGAGACTGCGGACAGTGCAGGGGATGACCAGAGACTGCGGACAGTACAGGGAATGACCAGAGACTGCGGACACAGTACAGGGAATGACCAGAGACTGCGGACACAGTACAGGGAATGACCAGAGACTGCAGACAGTACAGAGAATGACCAGAGACTGCAGACAGTACAGAGAATGACCAGAGACTGCAGACAGTGCAGGGAATGACCAGAGACTGCAGACAGTACAGGAGATGACCAGAGACTGCGGACAGTGCAGGGGATGACCAGAGACTACGGACACAGTACAGGGAATGACCAGAGACTGCAGACAGTGCAGGGAATGACCAGAGACTGCAGACAGTGCAGGAGATGACCAGAGACTGCAGACAGTGCAGGGAATGACCAGAGACTGCAGACAGTGCAGGGAATGACCAGAGACTGCAGACAGTGCAGGGAATGACCAGAGACTGCTGACCTTTGGGGAGGGAGGGGGAGCGGGTACCTGAATTTGACAGGTACCCGCTCTCACTTCCGCGGAGTTGCCTTCCCTCTTCTTCCCGGGCCGGCTTCTGTGACAGCCGGGTGCCCACTGCGCATGTGCGAGAAGCTCTGCGCTTTGTGAATGGCCCGGCGCCTTCTGGGACCTTTCATGTGTCCCAGAAGACACCAGATCATTCACAAAGCGCAGCACATGCGCAGTGGGCACCCGGCTGTCACAGAAGCCAGCGCGGGAAGACTGTGCAGCACTGGAGCGAGGAACAGGTAAGGCCCTGCAGGAGACAACAGCTGAGCGGCTGGTCCGGTATTCTGACATGGTGGCCGCAAAAATACCGGACCGGCCGCTTTATATTCGCTCCATAAGACGCACTGACATTTTCCCCCCTTTTTTGGGGGGAAAAAAGTGCGTCTTATGGAGCGAAAAATACAGTATATCATTTTCAGTACACCAAGTTCTGTATAAACAGAAAACAGCAACAGGAAAAAAAAAAAGCAACACGATAGAGACACAACTCACTGAAAATGCAAAAAAAAAAAAAAGAAATTAAGATTATGTAACATTTTAATTTCTATTTACCAATAAAAATTGTGGCTTTTATTATACTCTGGATATTTACCTGGCAGTCATCTTTAACCGCTATAGCTCTGCCCTTTAGCACGATTACTGCTCCGAGGCGCACTCCCTGCGCAAAATCACATATATATGGCCTCCACCGTGATCATGGGACATGGGCGCGCGCTTTGGCCGACCCAGAGGTGCCGTGATTCAGTGCTGCACCAATCAATAAGCAGATTCAGGCCAGTGATGTTCGTCTGGATCTACTGATTGATCACAGCCCTATCACAGATCTTCCTGTACCTGTTTACAGGTCTCAGCCTGGGGATCATAGAAGTCCTGTCTGGAGAGCTGAAAGAGATAAATCAGAAAGGAGTGAAGAGACCCCCTAGAGCAGTGGTTCTCAACCTGTGGGTCGCGACCCCTTCGGGGGTTGAACAACCCTTTCACAGGGGTCACCTAAGACGATCAGGAAAACACATATTTCCGATGTGTAAAGAGCAGCTACGGTGTATAAAGCAGCTGCTGTGTAGAGAGCAGCTACTGTGTAGAGAGCAGCTACTGTGTTGAAAGCAGCAGTGTTGGAGGTAAAACGACACTTCATGAATTATAATTACTGGGTAAATAATTTTATGGTTGGGGGTCGCCACAACATGAGGAACTGTATGAAAGGGTCGCGGCATTAGGAAGGTTGAGAACCACTGCCCTAGAGGAAAGACTCCCCCTGCTGGAAAAAAGGGAAATACTCCACTCATCCATCCATCTGGGACAGGCATACATATATCCACTCATCTCCAAGTCCATTTAAAGGGACTCAAGCTGTTTTTGACCTCACTTAACAGTTTGGTCATATAAGTCAGGTGAGCAAACACTGGTGAAGGAGCACACAAGTTAAAGATTGTGGACTTTTTTCATATTTTCTCACTAGCGGAAGACATACCAAGTCACGGATTGTTTTATATATATATGTATATATCCTTTTGTGCATATTTCACATTTAATTCAATTAGTTGAGCACGACACGTTTGTATTTGATTTTAGTGACAAACTTGTATAAGTATGTGTATGGTGTAGGCATCCCACTCATTTATTCATTTAATTAATATTTATTCATATTATACACAAGTATAATAATTTTGCACATCTTTCACTTATATTGGTTTTTTAATTTCATTTACCCACTTTACAAACACATGTATGTATAAAATACACCATAGTAGCTCACAAGAATCACAATTTTAAAAAGGGTCATTTTGGGGTGTTTGTACTACCATGGCATTTTAGCACCTCAAAAAATGTGATAGGCAGTCAGAAAGTAAAAGCTGTGTAAATTCCAGAATCAATACCATAGTTTGTAGATGCTATAACTTTCACATAAACCAATATACAGTCAGGTCCATAAATATTGGGACATTGACACAATTCTAACATTTTTGGCTCTATACACCACCACAATGGATTTGAAATGAAACAAACAAGATGTGCTTAAACTGCAGACTGTTAGCTTTAATTTGAGGGCATTTACATCCAAATCAGGTGAACGGTGTAGGAATTACAACAGTTTGCATATGTGCCTCCCACTTGTTAAGGGACCAAAAGTAATGGGACAGAATAATAATCAGAAATTAAACTTTCACTTTTTAATACTTGGTTGCAAATCCTTTGCAGTCAATTACAGCCTGAAGTCTGGAATGCATAGACATCACCAGACGCTGGGTTTCATCCCTGGTGATGCTCTGCCAGGCCTCTACTGCAACTGTCTTCAGTTCCTGCTTGTTCTTGGGGCATTTTCCCTTCAGTTTTGTCTTCAGCAAGTGAAATGCATGCTCAGTCGGATTCAGGTCAGGTGATTGACTTGGCCATTGCATAACATTCCACTTCTTTCCCTTAAAAAACTCTTTGGTTGCTTTTGCAGTATGCTTTGGGTCATTGTCCATCTGCACTGTGAAGCGTCCAATGAGTTGTGAAGCATTTGGCTGAATATGAGCAGATAATATTGCCCGAAACACTTCAGAATTCATCCGGCTGATTTTGTCAGCAGTCACATCATCAATAAATACAAGAGCACCAGTTCCATTGGCAGCCATAGATGCCCACTCCATGACACTACCACCACCACGCTTCACTGATGAGGTGGTATGCTTAGGATCATGAGCAGTTCCTTTCCTTCTCCATACTCTTCTCTTCCCATCACTCTGGTACAAGTTGATGTTGGTCTCATCTGTCCATAGGATGTTGTTCCAGAACTGTGAAGGCTTTTTTAGATGTCGTTTGGCAAACTCTAATCTGGCCTTCCTGTTTTTGAGGCTCTCCAATGGTTTACATCTTGTGGTGAACCCTCTGTATTCACTCTGGTGAAGTCTTCTCTTGATTATTGACTTTGACACACATACACCTACCTCCTGGAGAGTGTTCTTGATCTGACCAACTGTTGTCAAGGGTGTTTTCTTCACCAGGGAAAGAATTCTTTGGTCATCCACCACAGTTGTTTTCCATGGCCTTCCGGGTCTTTTGGTGTTGCTGAGCTCACCGATGCGTTCCTTCTTTTTAAGAATGTTCCAAACAGTTGTATTGGCCACGCCTAATGTTTTTGCTATCTCTCTGATGGGTTTGTTTTTTTTTTCAGCCTAATGATGACTTGCTTCACTGATAGTGACAGCTCTTTGGATCTCATCTTGAGAGTTGACAGCAACAGATTCCAAATGCAAATAGCACATTTGAAATGAACTCCGGACCTTTTATCTGCTCATTGTAATTGGGATAATGAGGGAATAACACACAGCTGGCCATGGAACAGCTGAGAAGCCAATTGTCCCATTACTTTTGGTCCCTTAACAAGTGGGAGGCACATATGCAAACTGTTGTAATTCCTACACCGTTCACCTGATTTGGATGTAAATACCCTCAAATTAAAATACCCTCTGCAATTAAAGCACATCTTGTTTGTTTCATTTCAAATCCATTGTGGTGGTGTATAGAGCCAAAAATGTTAGAATTGTGTCGATGTCCCAATATTTATGGACCTGACTGTATATGCAGTTATTGGGATTTCTTACCAAAGACATGTAGAAAAAACATTTTGGCCTAAATTTATGACGAAATTTGAGTTTATTGGATATTTTTTGACAGAAATGAGAAAATATAGGGTTTTTTTTCAAAATTTTCGTTGTTTTGTCTGTTTTTGGCGCAAAACATAAAAAACGCAGAGATGATCAAATACCACCAAAATAAAGCCCTATTTGTGTGAAAAAGAGGATATACATTTAATTTATGTACAGTATTGCATGACCGCGCAATTGTCAGTTAAACTAGCGCAGCGCTGTATAGCAAAAATGGCGTAAATTCCAGTATCTATACCATAGTTTACAGATGCTATAATGTTCACGCACATCAATACACACTTATTGGGATTTTTTTTACTGAAGACCTATAGCAAAATACATTTTGGCCTAAAGTTATGGCGAAATCTGAGTTTATAGGATAATTTTATAACAGAAATGAGAAAATATAGTTTTTTTTTAATTTTTGGTCTTTTTTTGTTCACATTGCAAAAAATAAAAAAAAACACAGAGGTGATCAAATACCACTAAAATAAAGCTCTATATGTGTGGAAAAAAAGGACATAAATTTCACTATTGCATGACCGCACAATTACGAGTTGAAATATCTCCGTGCCGTACCGCAAAAAATGGCTTGGTCAGGAAGGGGGGTAAATCCTCTGGAGGGCAATTGGTTAAAATCCCTTTATTTAATCCTCTTTCCATTATAATTTGGGGTAATGACCCCCAAGTTATTTCATTTTAATGGTTGTTTGTTGATATTTCTCACACTAGATACTTATACACTGAAAATAAGCAAGTACTCAGATATTTATTTTATACAGGTTAGGCAAGATAGGTAGGAGGAAGTAGGGAACATTAAGAATAGTTATGATTAGGGTTTTCTTCCACTTTAATTTCAGGCAACGTTCAGTCTTTTTAAATCTTGAATTTAATGGGAATAATACCTGGAGATCCTGTTATCCTTGTTCAAGTACAACCTGTGATAAGGAGTCAACATTATATCTTTTATTTGTGCTCCTGCATTACCTGCCACCTTAGTACATGGGCTTTTGGTTGCAACTAAAATGAGGCCATTCCAATAAGCAGGCATGACCCCCTGTTATTATCATGAGTAATTCTATTGTTACAGAAAATCACCAGCAACCAGATTGCTAAAGAGACTATTCACCTGCATCTATGGCATTGCTTCCTCAATGGTCAAATTAATGTCTTGTTTGAGCAGCAACGGACCAACACCTCCCTATTTTGGCCAGTGAGAAAGAAACAATTTTGTAGCAGGCGGATGGTTCTTGCTGCTCTTTTAGCAATCCTGTTGCTGAATAGCTGCCATCAGTGTGACATGGGCCTAACATGGATTTTGCTCTTGTCAATCACATCAGTTCTCGACTAGACTTGCATTGAGAAAGAGTTATGAGGCAATTATTCTGCAATTATATTATATTAAAGCAGGAAACATAGTCTGCATAATATTTGCTTGTACAGAGTCTACAAAGAATGTTGAGGAATGAACATACAAAAGCTGAAGTCTAGGAACAAAGAAAATGTAATTCCCAGAACAGTGGGAAACTAGCACATTAACCAGAATATTTTCATATTGCTGTAATGGGGGAAATCGGTCTTGTGCTTGTTTACCCACTCCCTTTATGGATTATTTTGTTCCGATTCAAATGTCAAAAATCTATTCATTTGGTTACGATTGTTTAACAGCTGTCACCTTCCAGAACAAAAAATGGTCAGCCTGGTAACAAATGGAATTGCAACACGGAGAATGTTTGCTTTAACTAAGGCAATCAACTACTGAACATGGCGCATATTGTTGCAGGTGGGTAACAGAGTCACACAGTAATGGTAGCCATTTTTTTAAATCTCCACAGTCTGTTCACATGTGGCATCTCCTCATGGTCCTCTATTCCTCACCTATTTTCCGGTTGTTTTTGCAATTTGCAGGTTATGTTACCTAATGAAATGTACTTTCAAATCCCAGGCTTTCAATGTGTCTCTTAGTCTCATAGACGTCAATGCAAAATCACATCCCATCGTATCCAATTGACTTCAATGCAAAAAGCCCCCCTAGTGACTTCAATGCAAAAACAACAGCCGCATTAGATTAAAAAACATTTTTTAAAAAACTGTCCATTTTCGGTTTTTGGTCAAGTGCATCCTGAATATTCGGTTTCAGTTTCAGCACCGGAATTTTCATTTCGGTGTACCACTGGTAAATACAGTGTCTACTGTTAGAATCCACTGAGAAAGCAACACAATAAGATACTATCATGTTCTCTCTAGTGCTTTTTACACTATGGACAATTTATAGTTATAGTGACTATAGCTCCTAAACTGTCACAAGTATACTAGGTTGGGTGAAAATCTCTCCACCAGGGTCCATGCACAGCAAAAAAGACTTGAAGAATCCTACAGCTCACTCCAAAAGGGAAAACGTTTTGAATGAAGATGTTCCTGAAGTAGCCAGAGAAATGTTCATTCACTGAATATAATAATACAAAATAGAAAAGTAGCTGTAATTGTAAGTTATTTGTCTAGATCTTCAGTATAAGTAAGACTACAACAAATGGGGAATAGTATTCCCATGGTATTAACCATACCCCTACTTTGTTGCTGTAGAAACTACTGCCATGTAATAGAGGAGGAGTCTCCAACTACGGCCTGTGGGCCACATGTAGCCTTCTAAAAGATTTTTTATCTGGCCCCCAAGCTGTTGTACACGGACAATACATATGAGTTGGTTTCTGATGATGGAGATCCTGATGTCTCTGATTGGGACCCTGATATGGGGGGGCTCTGAGGTAGGGGAAGACTTCTAAAGTGAACTCTCATGGGGACCCTGATGTAAGGGGGGAGGGGGACTCTGATGAGGCCTCTGATGTAAAAGGGGGAACTCTCAAGGTGGACTCCGATGTAAGCGTAGACTCCTAAGGTGGATTCTGATGAGGACCCAGATGTAAAGGGTGGACTCTGATGTGGGGGTGGGGACCCTGATGGGGGGCTTGATTTATTTTACTTAAAAGATCTTTTTTTTTTGTTTTTTTTAAAAACTTATACTCACTCAAGTAGATGATGCACTAATCCGATGCTGCATCTTTCCCCTGCTGGCTATGCACAGAGAAGTGAGCAATCAAACAACATTGATTGCTCAATTGTCCACCTTCGCTCTGAGCAGAGAGACTATCAGTCTCTGGCTCTCTGCTGTGCTCCTCCAGTGCTGACTGGAGCACTGGGCTGTGGAGGGGGTGGGAGGGGTTGGCTCAGGCTCTCAGCGGATTGCCAAGAGGCTGAGCCAGGTGTTGGTCCAGGCTTCTGGGTGGATCCAGACTATAAGGTCTGGAACTTTTCAGAGCCTGGACTGGCTCTGTGACATCAGCTGATAGCAGGCTTTAGCCCGCTGTTGGCTGAAAGAATCACAGGAGTGCAGAACAAACTGCACTCCTGTGATCCATAGAAAAAGTATAGTCTAAAGAGATTTGACTATACTTCTCTTTTAAGTTCCTTCTCTTTTATACTGAAGTATATCATGCTGAATAAAATAAAGATCCAAATAAAAAAGGATTAATTCATTTACTATTCATTGATCAATAAAACTGATATTTTCAATTCCCCAATATTTGTTAAACATACAATGTACCCTTCGTACTGAAAAGTTTGGAGACCCCTGTACTAGAAGAACAGCTCAAACTAGACTATTTGCGATTGGAAACATTTCTAAGTCCTTATGTTTAGTTTTAAAATGTCACAAAAGTCAGGTTCCCATTGCCATACCCAATCTTGACCACATTGTTATTCTTACAACAAAACTGTTCTTGTTGAACATAGGAGCCTGATTGTACTTTTCATACTTCTAGTAGAAGATGGGAAAACAGGCTGCTATCCATTCCTCAGAGATTCCTTACAAGGCTCTCCACTTCTTTCCCTTGACTGACACTGCCTGCAAGAATTGTGGTAGCGCAAAATCAACAGGACAAAACCCGCCTCTACGACAGAGTGTGTGTTTAGAAACAGCAGTCATCTGTCAAAGGCAGATTGCAGCATTTGACAAACAGGCTCCAAACACAAACAATGTCTCATTACTTGGTAAATGGCCCTCCAATTGTGTGACCGCCATTTACAACAAAACTGCATCTGCTTTCGGTCACAGCACTGACAGCTCTCCATAGATGGTTTAAAGTGCGCTGACTTATTTATTGTTGTTACTTGTGGAAGTTCAGAAGATGTGCACAGTTGTTGTTTGAAAAACATACATTTTACAGCTGGATTAGGAAAATGATGAGCAAAGCACAACACTTTACCCGGGTGGATAATAGTGGAGAGAAGTTAAATAATTTTGCGCACAAAAACTAATTTAAATATATTCTTCAACAGCCACAAAGGAAATAAATCCACATTATGTGCCCCAAATGCCTTTACACACATGGCTAATACCATATAGATGTAGCAGTAACATCATCACCGTGCTGTGTATATCCTATGCAGAAAGCAGAGCGGTGGGAGGGACCCAGCAGGCTCCCCCCACTACAAGTACCTGCAGAAAACTATAGGGGGCAGAAACAAGACTAATCTCCCTGCTCAAGGAGAGAGAGAGGCAGTGAACTGTTTATTATCGATAGCTCTTGTACAGAGGTAAACTATCACACTGGATTACTGCACAGATCAGGAGGAAATACACAAATCGCAGATTCACAGAAGAATATACATGATTCTTTGATTTAGGAAAGATATGGCACACCCCCTGCTGAGTCCAAGCTGGAACTCACCAATCAATAAGAAGCAGATGATCTGCTGATCACAGAGCTATGTTTGGCTCAGCAGAGGGCATGTCAGACCTCTGCAGAGAGATCACTGCTTCCACAAGGGTTCCACTCTGCAGCATGACAGCAGGGGACAGGTTTTTCTATTTAGGCTATGGCTGCTTTCTAAAGTACACGCAAGACTTTCATCACCTTCTGTTTTGAGGCTCCATGGGATTTATTTAGCAGATTTAAACTGAAAGTTCAGTTGGGCCATACATTTTGTCCAGAGCACTTTAATTTCAACCTTAGAATCAGAAAACCTTTTCTCCTTTTTTCCTTCTTTTGCCCCCTATGACTCTATTGCACTGTCATCGCCATCTCTTAATGGACTAGTCCAATGGTCTTTCCAAATTCCACCCCCCCCTCTCGTTTCTGGGTATGACCTACTGCAGTTGGTGAGAGAGTGGGGTTTGTTCCCTTTATTTCTCATTGTCTTCTTATCTTGAAAAAAAAAAAAAATTGTTTATAATGGTTCTAAAAAGAAATGCAGTGTGACTTAACAGCAATGTATTTTAATGAAGTGACAGCTTGTATTAGTCACAAGAGCATGAGAAAGAAAAGAATATTTTTTTGAAAAGAGCATGAAAGGATTGAGGCTGTTGCGCAGACAGTTTCAGTGGCCATTGGCCAAAATGAGAGAATAAGAGAAGTCTTTGGCGATAGATGTGCAGCCAAAGTGTCAACATTCATGAAGTGGAATCTCTCTTCATCTGCTGGCCCCCGGAGGGGGGGGGGGGTTGCAAGTGTTCTTTGCGTACAGACTTTACAACTTCTATTCGTTGTTCTTGATGCAAAGTTTGAATTAGGCAACGTTTATCCTCCTCCAAAAAATGTTAGAGAGGAAGAGGTTAAACATTTTAATCAAAATTCCCCCAAGCCCAACATAAGAAACACATTAAATGAGTTTTGTGAACTTGTTAAAATTGGTACATTACATCCAGTAATAACATACAGTATACACTCTATTTGACCACTGGCTGTTCAGGTCAATTGACATAGAAACACTCCACAAACGGTTTAAAGAGACATTGTACATTCTATTTAGAAAACAAAAATGATCTTAGCTTGAAAGCTCCCAGGATCAGGGCCCTCCTAACCCTCTTGTATTGAACTGTATTGTTGCTGTATTATTCTGTAAATTCTAGAGCACTACATGCTTCCCTCTGCTGACCAGCTTTATGGAGATTCTGATTTCACTTTCCAGCAGGACTTGGCACCTGCCCACACTGCCAAAAGTACCAATACCTGGTTTAATGATCATGGTATCACTGTGCTTGATTGGCCAGCAAACTCGTCTGACCTAAACCACATAGAGAATCTGTGGGGTATGGTCAAGAGGAAGATGAGGGACACCAGACCCAGCAATGCTGATGAGCTGAAGGCCACTATCAAAACAACCTGAGCTTTCATAACACTCCGGCAATGCCACAGGCTGATCGTCTCCATACCATGCTGCATTGATGCAGTAATTCATGCAAAAGGAGCCCCGACCAAGTATTGAGTGCATACTATACTGTACATGGACGTACTTTTCAGTGAGCCAACATTTCTGTATTAAAAATCCTTTTTTTGTCTTCTTTTTCTTTATTGGTCTTATGTAATATTCAAATTTTTTGAGATCCTGAATTTTGGGCTTTCACTAGCTGTAAGCTATAATCATCAAAATTAAAAGAAAGAAATGCTTGAAATATATCCACTGTGTGTGTAATGAATCTATATAATATATGAATTTCACTATTTGTATTGAATTACTGAAATAAATGTACTTTTTGATGATATTCTAATTTATTGAGATGCACCTGCACAAGTATATCAATTCCTGTAACACTATTCTCAGAAGATCCAAGATAGCATGCGGATTTTCAAACATATTCTTTGTCACATCATAATATTTCAAGTACTATTTTAAAACCACTTGCCTACCGGGCACTTATACCCCCTTCCTCCCCAGGCCAATTTTCAGCTTTCAGCGCTGTCGTACTTTGAATGACAATTATGCGGTCATGTGACACTGTACCCATATGAAATTTTTATCACTTTTTTTCACACACATAGAGCTTTCTTATGGTGGTATTTAATCGCCACTGGGTGTTTTATCTTTTGTGATATAAACAAAAAAAAGAGCAAAACATTTGAAAATTTAAAAAAAAAGTTTTTCTTTGTTTCGATTATAAAATTTTGCAAACAGGTAATTTTTCTCCTTCACTGATGTGCATTGATGCACTGATAGGCAGCACTGATGAGGTGACAGGGATAGGCATCATTGATGGGCACTGATGAGGTGACAGGGATAGGCAGCATTGATGGGCACTGATAGGAGGTAATTTTGCAAACAGGTAATTTTTCTCCTTCACTGATGTGCATTGATGAGGCTGGACTGATAGGCGGCACTGATGAGGTGACAGGGATAGGCATCATTGATGGGCACTGATAGGAGGTACTGATAGGCGGCATTGACAGGCAGCAGTGAAGAGCACTGATGATGCTGCACTGATGGGCAGTACTGATGGGTGTCACTGCTGAGCGCTGATGGGCAGCACTGATGGGTGGCATTGCTGGGAAGCACCGATGGGTGGCACCGATCAGTGCCCTGATGATCAGTGCCGATCCCTTCACTGACAATTTCCAGTTCTCGGCAGTACTTTCCTCACGCTGTGACAGGAAAGTGCAGCCGATAACCGGCAACTGTAGGACACAGTGATCACCGGCAGCGCCAGGTGAGCTCCGCTGGGGGCGTGTTCTGGAATGACGTCCATGGACGTTGTCCCGGAACCAGACAGCCGCGCTGTAGCCTTCCTTCGGCTATAGCGCGGTAGAGAACTGGTTAAGAGATGGCACATTGAAGTGCTATGTAATGTAGGGGCAATTAAATAAATGAGGGGAACATATTCGATAACTCAAAACGTTTGGCACAAAGCGCAGCTTGCATAGCATGTGTTGTAAAGTACTCAGCATCCAACTGGCTCTGGTCCAGTAAACCAATTGAATGCTCTTCAGGAACAGAGTTACAGACAAACCAAACCATCATTGATATAATTTCTATGTTGCACCTGTCCCACGTCCTATCACTCTTTAAAACAGAACCCTGCTGTGTTCTCATTGTTGTATTTTTTTTTATTATTATTTCAAGCAACACAAGACTCGCCATACTTTCAATGATCCACTTTTTAGAAATTATGGAATGTATATTTTGCATTATATGGTATGTCATTTACTATATTTCTGAGTTTGGCATCCTTGCGAGTTCAGAGTCCAACAGACACATTTGGGTTGATTTACTAAAACAGGAGGGTGCAAAAATTTGGTGCAGCTGTGCTTGGTAGCCAAATCAGCCTATAAATTCAGTTTGTTCAATTAATCTTTTAGTTAAAAAAAAAAAACATGGAAGCTGATTGGTTTCTTTGCAAAGCTGCATCAGGTTTAGTAAATCAACCCCATCATCTTTCCTAGACTCTGGGCTCTCCGAGGTCCCATGGAGGCACAACTCTCTCACAACTAGCATTTTAACTATTCTCCTATGCTTTTCACATAGTACCCATCCGATTTTGACGTAGTGCATCCCTCCCCTAGATCCACCCCTTGGGGCACAGATTTCACAGTAGAGGTCCTCCTTAAAAATAAAAACACTAAAATACTCAGTTTGTTATTACTAAACTTATTTTGGTATATTATCCTTGTGTTATGGATCTGGACATAGTGGATTTATCTCTAGTTTAGCACGAACCAGCTGCCTCTTTACTGCATCCTAGACCCCACAGAAGATAGAGAACAAATTACATTACATTTTGAGTTCTTCCTTGGTCAACAAATTACAACAGACAAACAAATTGTATACAGAAGACAGCTGCTGGGAGATTGCCATTTCAGTCTATTGTTAGAAGGAAAAATTTCAAGGTCAAGATGTGGTCAACCTGCCTGGGAGATATTCAATAAAATGTTTAGCATTAATTTGTTCAGAGAGAGGAGGCACGGAAGTAAACCATGCACTCATAATCAACAGCAGACAAAGGCTTACATCTAGCAAATATATTTTGTAGATTAATAAAGGACAAATAGCTGACAAACAGAACACATGAAAAAGCAAAACAGGAAGACTGAAGATTATCAAATGAAAAAGTATATTCTGAACAATTAGGAAATTAAAAAAAAAAAAAAGGAATGTATAGTTTTTGTACATATCTACTTTATATATTATGGTTAGAGCATACAGAATTCATTGTCCCCCAATGAATTCTGGGGGAAAAAAAAAGTCTATTTAAAGAGCTTAGTATCCATTCTAAACTTCCATATACTACTTCCCCCCCATCCCCTCATCCACAAGACATTGTTCAATGTTTCAATCAGACACATAAGGGGGTATTAAAGCTTCCCCTCTATTATAATGGCAAAGATTTCAGGTCTATCTGCACCACTTTCTTTTTCAAAGTGAAATAGAAACTGTTGTGATCCCTTTGTTAATTAGTGTGGAAGCCACAACAGTTTTCAAGACAGAAAACTGCCAAAAATTCCTGCCAGATTTTATCTGGTGTATGGGATGTAAACGGTCATTAACCTGGCAGACCTCTACATGGGCTGTGCATGCATACAGGTAGGGTAAGCTCCACTCCCTGCCCATATTCTGGGCTGTTCAACCCAGAAAACACAGGTTTAACAACCTTCCTGGAGCAGGAGGAAGTAGCTTTTGCTCTCCTCTCTATGTTGTTCCTGGCGCAGATATAGAAAACAAAGCAGATTGTACCTAAATTACAAAGGAACATACTCTTTGTTTGATAATTAGGATCTGCTCTATTTCCTTAGTTGAGAAGAGTGGCACAAGCTATATGACTGCACCAATTCTAATTAATTCCCCACCAAGAATCTGAAAGAAAAAATGAACTGCAATCTCTCTAATGTATTATCCACTTGTGGACCAGTTACTAGTATTGTTTTAGCAGCTAATTAGCAGCAGCAGCAGCAGGGAATGTGCCCCCCCCCCCCCAGTCTAAGAAACCAGAAGCGATGAGCATTTAATCATTTCCAGTTTTGCGGTTGTAAACAAACCTAGTGGTTGAAAAAAAAAGTATAAAAGTGGTTTGAAAAAAAGTAATGCATATGGCCCAAACCCGCTAGAAAAAAACCCTATGGAAAGTTCAGCAAGACCAGAACCACCTAAGTATAAAAGGTAAGATGGATAAGAATGGCATGTGGAATGACAAACAAAAATACACTGGGGAAAGCATTCAAAAGAGAGAAACCATTTAAAATCTGAACCAATATCTACAGAAACAAAATGAATGGCATGTATAAATATTCTGACATGTTGGAAGCATGAAAATCAGTAGTCCTAGCATTTATCTGCCCAAAGACAAAGGATTATGTTTCATTTAAGATGACACCATAGACACTCAAAGAAAATTTTAAGAAAAGGAACTCAATGAATACTCACTAGAACATTTCAAAACTTTAAGTACCGGTAATACCAACATCTTGACTACTAAATAATCAAGTAAAAATTACTTGGCAGAAAAACAAACTGATTGTTAAAATAGTTCTAAAGTCCAATGATAAACTTTACTGGTATAAGCACTGTGGCAGCTATCAAAATGTCACATGAAAATAGTTCCTTATTTTTAAAAATGCCTCTTTATGATGGGCTTGCTGCCTATCTTTCCCCTGTGTTTTTATCCTGCTTCCCATAGGTAATTTTTACATTATCTGCAGTTGTTCTTTATTTATTGGAGAATCACTATTTTAATCTCCTGCACTTGCAATGGGAATACACCCACTGATGCCAGCTGTCAAAATTCCTGTGGATTGCAAACTAGCCACAGTTGACAAAATCTGAGCAGGAGAGGAGGAGGGTTGTACTGAATAGCAAACTACATTTTTTTTGACGTGACGTAAAGTCTCTCTCTTTGAGTACATTAGGCTCACAGAATGAAAATTTTAAGTACATTGGAATGTTCAAAAGCAGACAAAAGACAAAGGCTAACAGGCCCACAAAAAAACAACAGATTAATAGAGGTGACTCAACAAAGCCTACAGAGCTACCTGAGGCATGCTGGAAGTGGGAGGGTTCTCCTGGACTGTCTTTTACAGCTTTATACCCCAATACTCATCCTGTGTCCTGTTATGATGTATGATTAAGAAATAAGGACTATCCTGAACGTGGGTAAAGGCAGGTTTCTTTGTCATCGGTGAATGTCAGGACACATAGAACATCCAGACAAACGTGCATTTTAAGCGATAATAAATGGGCAGCACAGTGGCTAAATGGTTAGCACTTCCGCCTGGCAGTACTAGGGTCGTTGGTTTGAATCCCAGCCACGGCACCACCTGCCTGGAGTTTTCATGTTCTCCCTGTGACTGTGTGGGTTTCCTCCGGGTACCTCCCACACTCCAAAGACATGCTGGTAGGTTAATTGGCTCCTGTCTAAATTGTCCATAGTATGTGTATGTATGAATGTGAGTTAGGGACTTTAGATTGTACGCCCCTTGAGGGTTAGGGACTGATGTGAATGTACAATATATATGTAAAGCGCTGCGTAAATTGACGGCGCTATATAAGTACCTGAAATAAAAATAAAATGGGTTACATGGCTGGCCACATGCAAACAGGGTGAGAAATCTGTGTCACTGCACTCTACAGCTGTGTATTGCAGGATTATTACACAGGTGAGTTTCGCTATTTGCAGAGAGTCTTATTTCAATTAACTAGGACAGAAAAAATAGATATTAAATCACTGATTACACAGAGAATTTCTATGTCAGACTCTAAATACACTTTATTAAGAAAACACCATATTTTTAGGACCTCCTGCATTAACGATGGTTCGTAAAAAAAAACCATAAAAAAGATTGGTATAGCTCTCTTAATAGAAGCAAAAGGTTACATCTGTACTCCATGCATAAAAAACAATGGCCATGGATTAAGATGTTAAAATGTTCCGCAGATTCCTGGGATTCTGATAGCAGCATTTGCTAGGGTGCCAGGTTGGCACAACTCCCTTCCTTTATCACCCTAGAAAACAGCTCTTCCTAATGTGTTGATATCAAAGTATTCCATTTGTTGGGTTTGGCAGGGGAACTTATTTGCATAAGGAGTTCAACAAATACACGATATTCATCCTAGATTCTGAAATTAAGTAGAAAGTAGTTTGGATTTCTGCTGCCTTCTATAAAGCAAGAATTAAAATCAATCTCTATATTGTTTTTCTGCTTTATTGTTCAACTTCAGCCAAATTTGTTCGTTTTGAACAGAGTAGGGAAATGTTAGAACGTTTGTCAGGCAATGGTACCCAGACTCAGCAGCTACTTCATGGATCTACGTGAGCTGAAACAAACAATTAACTCATGGGCTTCAGAACGTCATAGCATACCTTGTAGCAGATCATTGTAAATGCAATGCAGAAGAATTACATTGGAAATGATGGGACATCATGGCAGTTCCTCCAAGTACAGAGGCTTGGGCCAGTGCTGTTTCAGCTGTGTCCAGCGCATACATGCAACAATAGGTGCCTGCTGCAGTGATCCACTGCTTGAAGATTGCAATCAGGAATGGATCACTATTAGAAGCGATCTGTTGCTGTACAGCTGCATGGGGGGGGGGGTCTAGATTAGATTTCCACTGACAAGTTTCTCACTCACCAAGAAGTGCAAAAAACTTATATATGGTTTTTTAATTAAAAAAAAAAAAAAAAAACACTATTCAGATTGATCCCAGGTCCCTGAAATGATCTGCATTACATTTGCGTTTATTGTGCAAGGGTCAAATGCTTGCTGAAAAGAACGCAATGTTATTTGAATTTTCAACAATCGCAAACCTGTGAAAAAGTTGCCGCATTGCTATTTTATATTCTTACCAAAAAGACCTGGACTTATCTTAATTTTATTCCAACAGTCCAAGCAAACAGATTTTTTTTCCCTTGCATGCACCGCAATGTAGTGTCGAAAGGGGAGCAAAGCTCTTACAAAGTAAAATGCATAAATTCACTTTAAGCTTTACCATCTTGCCATTTTACCAAAAAAAAAAAAAAAAAAAACCCAACACTTATATATTTTAATTGGTAGACTTTGATGGTTACATTTTGTTATGAATATCTGGGGGTACACAATTATGTAAATGTTGTGTTCTGTAAAAAAAAAAAAAAAATCATGAAAAAAAAAAAATATATTTATACAAATCTCGTACCAAACTAAAGCCCTATTTGTGCCCCCTAAAAAGATATATAATACATTTGGGTAGGCTATAAAATGCAAAAAACTATAATGTGCAGCACAAAGACTTTACGGAAAATTTTTTAGTACTGATTAAAATGGGAAGGGAGAATTCCCATAGGGACCACTGCATTCCCTGAAAGACAGAAAAAGTCAACATGCCTTTCAACTTGCCAACAAAAAACAAGCATTTTTTTGAGCAGAGCAGACTTTTAAATTAGCATTTCACTATGGCATATATATATATATATATATACACATACACACATATACACACATATACATACACACACATATACACACATATACATACACACACACTGTATAGCTTACCTCTGAAAGTATTCCCATCTTCTTAGCCACTTCTATCTTGTATAGCCGAAACCATTCCCAAGGGATTGAAACAAACAAAGTCATCACAAGAAGCAGGACAAAGTAATGCAGCCACCTGTCCAGGAGAGGGCGCCGTGGTATACCCACACCTTCTAAAGGTGCTGCTGGTAACTTTCTGACCATAGCTTTTGTTGTGACAGGGGTTCTTTTGCAACGTTGAAGAATGAAGAAAACAACAAAGCAAATAAGAGAAGAAGCAAGCATTGCTTTGGAGTATATAGTCCATTGCTTAAAAGGTGACTGTAGAGACCAAAGAGGTGGGAGATTAGGTTCATCTTCTGGTAAGCCAACCACTCTGTGTTTAAAGAAATAGATTTTGTTCAGAATCCAGCTGTAGACAAACTCCATGCTGTGACAGACTCTGACTTCACCATCAATCTGCAAGGCAACAGAGACAGACCTCAAATATGTTGTCAGCTTAGATTACTACCAATAGCAGTTACAAAAATGCATTATGTTTGTGTGCATCTTCTGTAAAGCAAAAAGCAACATGTTAAGTGTTACAATTTCCCATAAATACTGATTTTTATAATAATTATTATAATAATAGTAAAAATAAATATTTGACATTCATGTGGGTGCTGGTCCCCAAATCAGAGATAGTGTGCATTTGGGGACCTGCTCCCGCAGTTTCAAAGTTGGGAGCAGCGGCTATGTCTGTTCAGACGCTTTGCCCCAATTTACATGAACAGGACTACCTGCATTGGGATGCACAAACATCTGGCCAACATGGCCCTCACATGGGTGTACGCTTACATAGAGTGAAATAAGAAGGCCTTACATAGAGTGAAATAAGAAAGAACAGAAAGAAAAGAAAGAAACGAAAAGAAAAGGAAAGGAAAGAAAGAAACTTGCTAGGCTTCTGCACAGGACAGGAAAACATTACAATCCTTCCAGTGAGATCCTGGGAACATCTCAAATCTCATGAGATTCTCCAGCACAGTGCAGAAGTGTTTTCTTCTGAGATTTGGGATATGCAGGATTCCCATTCTCGTATAGGTGCCTCTGATGGAAGATGGGTGTACTGTTGGTATATTTTAGAAGATTTTTCTTCACAAGTTTTATTTTTTTTCTTCAGCATTAATGCAGTGATCTTACATATGCCATCTTACATACTGTCTGCCAGACTTGAATAAGCATACCTTGTCTTTGATGCAAGGTCCACTTTTAGGACATCTAAGGCTTTTATGTAATACATTTCCTGTACATGTTTTTATTATAACCTATTTTGCTTAAGGTGATTGTAGCCGTATTAATGAACTTGCAACAGAAACAATCGAGTACTGTCCGTGATACTTTTTTTTATTTGCCCTAACATACAATTTTCAGGACAAGCTTTCTGGGTATGTCCGGCTTGGACCTTGAAGAAGGGGACATAACCCGAAAGCTTGTCCTGAAAATTGTATGTTAGTGCAAAAAAAATAAGCATCACGACAGTACTCAATTATTTCTATTATAACCTGTAAGATGTACAGGAGGTTTTAAAAATTGAAATTTACACTTACCAGCTTTTCATTTTTAACTTCTTTATCACTTTAGCAGCTGCAGCTTGTTTCCCAATTGTCACCTGAGACTGACCGCTATCAGCGACAGTAAGGTCTTGGAACTATCCTGCACTGCTGCTGGCTCCTTGTTTCATGCACAAATTTAGAAGATTATTATTATTATTATTATTATTATTATTATTATTAAACAGTATTTATAAAGCGCCAATGGTTCGCTCAGCACTGTACATTACAAAGGGGGACAGAACATGTGACAGAACAATACCAATACAATGCAAAACATGAGGGGATCAAGGGCCCTGCTCTTTCGAGCTTACAATCTAGGAGATCAGATCATTTACTTATCAGCAGCTGTCCCATCTACAGAACCAGAGAGAACATTCTTAAACAGCTGCATTTAATTAATTGAATGGCAATGCTGCTAGAAACTATAGAACAATCTTTTATTAGACAGGAGTTCTTCTTTAATTCAGTAAAACCATTGTGGGGGATTCTAAATAGATAGAAACTAGCTACAGATGCCACCTACTGGACAAACTTCTTAGAACTCAGACTACTCTGCATGTAAGCATGTGTAGAACACAGCCGATTTCTTCCAGCATCCAGCTATGCTAGTGATAATATTAGGTGTTCAATTAATACCAGAAAAAAAAAACAAAAAAAACAATGAACCTACAATTATCAAGATTGGAAAGTATATTTCAAAATGACATAGTACATGAGAAGTTCTCTGTAATTGGTTGTCATGAGTAGCAACTATATATGTTATTTTACCCCGTTTGGTGCTAAAAGTTCAACCCTTCCAATGGTGGCCACACACACTTCGATAAATGATCAATCTCTTTTCCAATCTAAATTTGCACAGCCTATATGCAAATGGAGGCTTGCCTCCATAAAATGACATCTCTGTACAAATGAGGTCAAACAAGCCGTATGCCAAGGACAGGCTTCATCAGTAGGATATTGACATTGTGGCTCCTATCCTACTGATGAAGCCTGTCCTTGGGTGTAACACATATAGGAAGGAGGGCCACATTCATGATGCCATTTCTGGATGGGCAGTGAGATGTCCAGACCTGTGATGTTATTTTAATGAGCTATTTGAGCACTTGTTGTTCTTTAGTTTTATGGGAGTGTTTTTATGCCATTTGTTTTATTAAATTGAGTATATACAGAAAGCACCATTTGTCCTCCATTTTATGCTTTGCATATACCATGAACTGCTTTGAGGAAAGAGTGATGAGATACCTTTCATCATCTGCCCAAGCACCACTGGTCTTTGAAGGTATAGAGCCCAGCAGGAAACAGCCTAAAGCGCTTATTTATTTTATGTATTACAGGCACTTATATACATCAATTTATGCAGCGCTTTACATATATATATATTGTACATTCACATCAGTTCCTAACCCTCAAGGGGTGTACAATCTAAGGTCCCTAACTCACATCCATACATACACATACTAGGGCCAATTTAGACAGGATACAATTAACCTACCAGCATGTCTTTGGAGTGTGGGAGGAAACCGGAGTACTCCAAGGAAACCCACGCAACCTCATGTGACTTGGAGGTCTTGTAAGGAGGTGAGAGTCCATTTTTGCATGCTTGGGGATATTCGGGGATAAGGATCACATCTTAGCATGGTTTGGCACCTGTTGTGCTTTCACTGAATGTGAGTTTTTGTGCGATCTGTTCACCTATGATTGAGTATCAGCGATCACGGTTTGTTTCCCATTTTATGTTTTGAATATGCTATCAACTGTTAGAAAACGTTTTGTGATATCTGCCAACAGCTGTCCATATGCTACAAGTCATTGAGGGTTTGAACTCCAGCAGGAGACCTCTTTGAGTGTTTGTTTGACCTCATTTGTACAGAGAGGTCATTTAAGGAGGTGGGAGTCCATTAGCACATAGGCTATAAGCATGCAAGGTGATGTTCAGGAAGATTTGACCCTTATAAACATTAATTTAAAACACAGATTAATGGACACATTGATGGTCATTTTTTTTAATTATTATTTGTTGCACTACACTATAATGCAGTATTTTCTTGATTCACACAATGTAGATCAATAAAGAACATCCAACAATGAAAGCAAATAGCCGGGTAGCATTCAATTTTGTACCCATTTGCACAGAAAGAAATTATATGCATTTTGCAGACCGAGTCTTTATTAAGACTCCCCAAAGAATTTAAAATAAAGAACAAAAAGTATGCCATCATCTAAAAATGATGCCTAAAAAAAAAAATAAAAATGAATATACAAAAATACAATTGCGTTCAAAACTTGTTAGCAAAGTTTTCACAGTAAACGTACGCATACAACTTGTCTTTGTCTGTAGAGAATATCATTGGTGTATTTGTTTACCCAACACGTACAGAAGAAATAAACCCCACATACCATCCTGTCTAGAAGGAAGAAGTTTATCAAAGTAACAGATTTAAAGGAACTCAATTTGGCAACACAAATATTTAAAGTTTATATTTTTTGAAGTAGTGAGGTGACATCTGCAGCCTAAGTTCCTCAAGATGAATCATTCAAAACCAGACAAGCTAGCATGCATTTTAATTCCCAAGGCAGTGCAAGGCCCCATATGCGGGAAGGATTGACCACAACTGGGAGGTCATAAAACAAAGTAAAGGAAAATAATTCAACAACTAAAATTAGCAAATATGTGGAACACATTTGGAACAATTACCACTGTTTAGGAAATACTATAAAGGAATGTAAATAATGAGGAAAAAAAACCATCTGTATTATAGTAACTTTTCTTGCGGGGTATTTTGCAGAAGCGTCCCTTTGTTTGGTAACACCAGGCTGTACTGGGGGCAAAGAACCTCTAAAAATAAAATCAGAGATAAAAATTGATGTATATATATATTTCAGGAAACATAACTGGGCTAAATCTAAAAATCCACACATGTACTCTTAGTTTTTTTTTCAAACCAGAGAAGCTAGGATATATGCCTTTAAAGTGTACTTTATAAAGAGTTTTGAACAGATAAGACTTTTTTTTTTACTTTTTTCTAACCTCCGGAATGGATTAATTGGTTTTCAGTGCATTTACAAATTCATTTTTAATCATGTCCCTGTACAGTATTTATGCCTTTAAAGTGCACTTTATAAAGATCTTTGAACAGATAAAAGACTTTTTTACTTTTTTCTGACCTCCGGAATGGATTAATGGGTTTTCAATACATTCCTATGGAAAACCGCGTTTCGGTTTACAAATTTTTCACAATACAAAAAGTCCCGCAGAGCGCATTAAATTTGTAAAATGAGGTACACCTGTATTGTACAAATACAAGAGTCATGTGTATTACTGCTTGAATCTTGGTGTACTTTGTGTATTTCTTCCAGATCTGTGTAGTATTCCAGTATGACACTTTGGGGTTTATTTACTAAAGCTGGAGAGTCCAAAATCAGACTCCCTTCTGCATAGAAACCAATCAGCTTCTAACCTCAGCTTGTTCAATGAAGCTTTGGCAATGAAACGTGGAAGCTGATTGGTTTCTATGCAGAAGGGAGTCTGATTTTGGACTCTCCAGCTTTAGTAAATAAACCCCTATACCTCTGTACAGGAGATTCCTGTAGTAAAGACTGATCACTGCTGTTCCTTCTCTTCTGCAGGGTGACTGGTCTTGTCTCCACCCCTACTATAGTGTTCTATAGGCAGCCTGTAATGGGTGGAGCTGCAGGGCCCCTCCCACAGCTGTTTTCTGCACAGGCTATGTACAGCACAGTGATGATGCCAATGCTATGTTTAGGTAATATCAAGGTTTACAAAAGCATTTGAAGCACATAGAGTGAATTTATGTGCTTTGTTGCTATAGATGAGAATATTTTAATGATTGTGCCCAGTGTTTTGTGTATTCATATATAGACAGCCATGTTCCTCACACTCTGTTAAACACCCTATTACAGTTTACCACCTTGTGAAATAGGCTAGCATGGCTGTTAAGTGTTATGTAAAAGAAAAGAAAAGAAAGAAAAAAAAACAAAACCCCACTAAGGGTCCATGCCCACTGGCCATAAAAATGCTGCTTTTACAGGACTTTGACATTTCTTCTTCAAGCAGATTTATGTTAGTGTATTTATCCAAGTGCATTAGGGATTTAACAGGCATAGTTGCAGAGAAGTGTTTTCAGGCAGAAAAAAAAAATAAAAAATCAGAATCGAAGTTTGAACAGAAAAAAAAACTCTTGATGCGCATAAACATTCAGCGTTTAAGTATACATTGATTATAGTGAAAAATGAGCAGAGGGGAATGTTTTGGGAAAAAAACTCTCAAACTCTTCTGTAATACGAGCCTCTATGACCAATTGTATGCGGCTTTTTCTGTCAGAGATTCTGACATTTTTTCAGCCACCTAATGGTACATATTTTGTTTATTTAAAGTGTATCCAAACCCAAGAATATACATTAATAGAACTGCAGCTTCCTGGTGCTTAGATGGTTTTATTTTTTTCACTTTTTCTTTATTTTACCTGGTAATCCTGCCACTAACTCACTTCCTGTTTTACATACTAAGTAGCGGTTTCACCCCTGCACAGGGAGTGTGTTGGAACAACATAATATGTTAGGACTACATAACAACTCCCCCTCTTCTCCATAACTGGGGAAGAGGTTTTGTAGGCCGGAGAGAAAGCAGCCAACAATGTTAACTGGTTCAGAGGCATAAAGTACAGGAAGCTATCAGCTGGCAAGATTTCTGGTTGAATGAACAGATTTTTTTTTCCTTCACTTGTCAAGCAGATATAATAAAATGTGGTCAGTGGTATATTTAAGAGACCAAGAGCGCAAATAAGAGAAATGTATGGTTAGCGTTTAAATACACGTTAAGATTCTACGGTCTGCATTTGTACCTTAATCTCATAAACAGCAAGGCTGTGTTATTCCTACTGTATTATTGCAGCATTTAGGTAAAGTTGCCTTCTAGGGATGGTGGAATTGACAGAGGAAGAGAAGTAGATGATTAGTGTCATCACTCATTTAACTCTATATCATACGTGTGCCAGAAAAAAACTATTTTAACTAAAAGAAAAATGCAGAGGCAACAGAGCAATCTTTGTATGAAAGGATATCTACACCTAAAAATAATGTAGTATATTGCAGCATACTAGTCTTTATCTGTCAGGCTGCATTTGTTTCTTTTTCATGCCAAGTCTACTTTCGGCATGTCTAGAACATCTTGTAAGAAATGCAGCGTTACTTCCTGTGAGCTAAAAAGACAATCTAAACAACTTTATTTCTCTTTTGTAACCTAGTCCCATCAATCCACCATGTAATGGAGTTGAATAAAAAAGGTAAACAGGTTGGAAGTTCAGCCTACGTGACAGCCATGGGTCCATCCATAGATATAATGGAGAATTCAGTGTAGACACAAAGGAGTTTATTTACTAAAGCTGGTTCACGCAGAATCTGGTGCAGCTGTGTATGGTAGCCAATCAGCTTCTAACATCAGCTTGTTCAATAAGCCCCGGTTCACATATATGCTGCCGTGAGGGCAGCGTTTTGCACGGGCACGAGAGCCCATTCATTTGAATGGACTCCTGTGCCCGTGACACACAGGGAAGAAGTCCCTGCACTTCTTCCAAAAACGCAGCCCACATGGGAACCTCGGTTCCCAGTACGGTTGCGTTTACCAGTGCCGGCAGCATGCCATTAGAACTAATGGCACCCGCCAGAGGGTCCGCATTTCTCTGTGCGGGTGGTGCGGTGCACGGATTTTAGTGCGGATCTGCAGCTGCACCACCCGCACAGATGTGAACCTAGCCTAAAGCTTTAGAAATAAAACCTGGAAGAAGATTGGTTTCTATGCAGAAGTGTACAAGCTTTAGTAAATAAACCCCACCGGGACCAGAAGTATTTTGCTGGACAGGTTAGCTGCAATATATGAAAATGATGCTTCTGGGTTGAGATGCATTTTAAATTAAATGTCAAGGTATAATATACATTATATATATATATATATATATATATATTACATCTCCCCACTACAAATTGTATACAAAGAGAGATCAGCTCACAAGATTTCTGGCAGGATCAACAGGTACTTTTTGCACTTCTGGAACAGATATAACAAAACACTTTCAATGGTATATTTAATCAAAAGCCTGCAAATAAAAGAAGTTCAATGTCAGGACTTACATACACTTTAAGGATATACTATATTTACTTTTATTTGGATAATGTGCCTTTAAAAATAAAAAAGAATGAACCGTGACTTTCATTTAGAAATCAAGTGATGGAAAAGAATCCCATTCAATAATTTAAAGTAATAAAATCCTGAGCTCTAGTAAACATTTTTTAATAAAGAGAGTTTTCTTATTTAAAAGGAATAACACTACAGACTAGTAATAAATACCCATTTGTAGATCATAAAATCACAGAACAGCTATAAAGGCCCATGTGGAACTTATAAACATAAAAAAGAATAGTTGAGGGGTCTAATGGATGACGTGCCATCATTTTGGGGGAATATATATATATATATATATATATTTTGTTTTTTATAAATAATGTTTTGCTTTCTTTACTGGTGACAAGAAGACAGATGGTTGGAATCGGTGTTGAGATCATCCATTTCTCTGTGGTTTTCTGCTTGTATATACAGTGATGGCCATACAGCACATGTAAGGTTCTGATTAGGAACAGATCAGTGGTGTAAATGGGAATGGTATAGCAACTGCTACTAGGCCCATGGCCCACAGACCTGGCAGCGGGAAGTAAGGGGTGGGGGAGGGTCCAGCTCTGTCAATGATTCTTAAATGCTTGCTCTTTTCTTCTCTTTACATTAGTGGAAGCATGATCTTGAATGTGGGTCAAAGATTTCTCTACACCTCCCAGCAATCCTCCCCTGCTGGCCTCTGTCAATCTCTTTGTTGGCTTCCACTGAAAGAGCAGATGGAAACAAGAGCTTGCAGCCAACTGTGCCAATGTTACTGGAAATACCTTCAACATGATAAGAAGCAGCAATAGCAGAGGCTACCCAAACAATGTTCCAAAGAAGCAAACGATAGCTTTATGTACTCTATGAGTAATGGGATTTACATGCCAGTTAAAGTGTGTGTTCAGCATTATCAAAATGTTCCCCTAAACCTTCCTATACTCTAGCACAGGTTCCATTATTACTACTTCCTGCAACAAGAAAACACGTTCATTGCTTCCTGTGATATCACCACCAGGCTTGTAAATTCCTGCAAGGGCAGCTGCTGATTGCTCAGTTCCGACTGATGTAGGGAACTACATCTTACAAGAGCACATTTCCTATACAGTGACAGAGAGAACAGAAAGAGGTGAGAGGAGACTAGTCAATGTTCTTTTGTCCAGCAGGTGGGCCTGATAGCATTACTTAGGATTTTAGTACAAAAGGGGCACTGTGCTGCCAGCTCAAATAGGAATTTAGGAGCACATCAGATTTCTAGCAGACCAGCAGGTATTTGTTGTAGGTTCCCTATGTGATAGCAATAAAATCATAAGTTTAAAAAAAAAAAAAAAAACGCACATTAAAAGTTAAAAATTGAGCCTCAACACCCCCACATACGCAGACATTTCGGTTTTCGGCACCAGAATTTTCACTTCAGTGCACCACTACTAAATTTTTCATTTTCCCTCAATATCCTTTGTGTGATCATCCTGAGGAACTCTCATCTACACCTTAGTTCAACTTCATACCAACTGGGCCCCAACAAGCGCACAGAAGACTCCACAGTATTCTTAAAAGGGCATTGGTCAATAATAAACGAGAGCTCTCTACACTTCAAATCTAATCCTCATCAGGTTCTGGAAGACTTACAGTGAGTTTACCTGTTGTTCTCACTCACTGGGGATTCAACAGTCCTCTCAGATTGGAGGCATTGGATTATTTCTGAAAGCAGGCCTGCTAACAGTCCCTAGTATTTTACTGTGGATGCTGTCATTTTTACTAAAAATTGACAAGAGTGATCTTATTTGCTGCGTGTGCCAAAGTTATTTTGTTCTTTTTGATGATGCTACGTTTAAATGCCATATAAACTTTATATTGGTTTACACTATCCTGTGTGAGTCCATTTTAAAGTGGTAACTTATTCTGGTCACCAGAGTATGATGGTGTCAGCAGAGGTTGGGCTTTCAAAGAGAGGTCCAAATTGACAGGGACCCAAAAATTACTAAGCAATCCTTAAGGGAGTAGCGCTACAGACTAAAAAAACCCCCAAAACACACAAAACCGCCCATTTAGTTAGAAAACGGTTTGATTCTCCCATAAACACAGCTAGTTGAAGGGGGAATCCCCCCTGCAGTGCTATGGTGTTCTGCTGGAGAGGAGCTTTCCTTACCGACAGAACCCAAACAGTGTTGCCAGCCATAGCCAGCGTCACTAATCGTTCAAGAAAAATCCAACAGGCTGGTTGTACACAAGTCGATCAATCAACCTGTGTACAACCAGTGTGCCCATACATAAGTTGAAATTCAGCCAGTCCCTGCTCAACTGGCAAATTTCGATCCATTTATGGTCGGCTTAATTGTGCGGTTTCCCTTTAAATATTGTAAAGCGCTCACCAAACTGTCGATGCTATAAATTCCTGTATAATAATACAGCAAGGCGGGAAAGGAGTAGAATCAAAATGGAGCTGAAAAATGTAATGCTTTATCTCCTGGGTTCTCTGCTGGTAAGATCCCTCTGCTGAGTTCCCAGATTTGCACACCTGCTATGTTCAGCATGAAGGGTGTTATATTTTTTTAATTTAAAAAAAATCTTTAATTTTACAAATATTTATTACAGGACTCATTTACAATGCTATGTTTGCACATCATAATGGCATTTCAAATAAAGCCTAGCAGTGAATGTGTTTTTTTCATAGTCAAGACTGATTAATTAAAGTAGGTCTGAAATGAGGATTTATTTTATAGGGAATGTCTAAAAAAGTTCAAATCAAACTTTTCCTCTACCATTATGGCCATCTTCACCCAGCCAAACCATGAAGAACACAGTATGGTAAATTGGTAAGGGGTAAATGATCAGCTGCAGAAATCCTCTCTAGGCAGCACTGATGACTAGTTTTTGGCCTCGGTTTGTTTTTTTGAGCACAGCTTCCACAGTTTAATAGCTTCCACTCTGTAAGGGCTTGTATACAATGAAGTCACCACGCTCAGTGTTCAGTCCAGCATGTGCGTTTACATGCATTTGTGATGTGTTTACAGTATGTTTTGTCACATTTGCAGTCAATTTTTTTAGCCATTATTTCTTATTTTTTTCTTTTTACCGAGTTACATTTACATGCATTTTCATTCATGTGCATTGTGATATATTCAAACATGCAAAAAAAAAAATGCAGCATGGAGTCATTTTTTAAATGCACAATAAAAGTACCATATCGGTGTAAACTAGGGTCTTTGAAACACATAAATTTTTCTTTCATAAGCATTCATGCTGCGTTTAGAAATTTGTTTGACTGCATCTAATGAGAACAAGGCCTTCACTCTCTGC
Organism: Staurois parvus; assembly: GCF_062004578.1. Taxonomy (NCBI): domain Eukaryota; kingdom Metazoa; phylum Chordata; class Amphibia; order Anura; family Ranidae; genus Staurois; species Staurois parvus. The sequence goes on from NW_028318883.1 coordinate 1,582,761, forward strand.
TTACAGAGAAGTGCTTGCTCTTCAGGTTTATTTCCTCCTCTTAAATAGATCTCCACCAGCTGGCTGCAAGTGTTTAATATGGAATTTTCTTATGCAGTATTTCATTATTTTCCGATCAAAAAGAACAGAAGAAATCTTTTTATAAGTACTATGCTGAATAAGAGACAAAAAACAAACACTATATATTTTTAAATTGAACAATGATTTAAAGTAGAACTAAAAGGCAAAACTTTTATTTTTGTTTTTGGATAGAGTGGAGAGGGATTAAAATGCCTGTCTTCCCATGAGAGAGGTTCACCCTCTTTATGGGTCCTGTTTACCATTATCACTGAAAGTGAAAGTAAAAGAAAAACCCACATTATTATTATTATTATTATACAGTATTTATAAAGCGCCAATAGTTCGCTCAGCGCTGTACATTACAAAGGGGGACAGAACATGTGACAGAACAATACCAATACAATGCAAAACATGAGGGGATCGAGGGCCCTGCTCTTTCGAGCTTACAATCTAGGAGGGAGGGGATGGTGGTACAGAAGGAGATAGCTGTGGGGGATGGAGTGATAGGAAGAGTGGAGGAGGTCAGCAGGTTAGCAGGGGGTGGGGTAGGCTTCCCTGAAGAGATGGGTTTTCAGGGTGTGCCTAAAGGAGAGGAGAGTAGGTGATAATCTGATGGGTTGGGGCAGGGAGTTCCAGAGGATGGGTGACACCCTGGAGAAGTCCTGGAGGCGGGCATGGGAGGAGGAGACCAGGGAACTAGAGAGAAGGAGGTCTTGTGAGGAGCGGAGTGTGCGTGCTGGGTGGTACTTGGATACCGGACATTGGTATCGGACATTTTGCATTGTCCTCTGAAAAGTATTAAAGGGGAAATCTTCCAATGGGGACACTAGTTCTGGTGACCTGGGGGTCCCCAAGGAATTTCCTTAATCTGCACAGATTTCCTCTCACTTCCTGTTTAGCTATAGGACAGGAAGTAAAGGAAAATCTCCCCAATGGGACACAGATGGCAAAAAACAAAATCTGACTGGCTATAACTCTCCCGTGTTCTATCCAAAATGGAAGAAAAAATTCTACTTTAATGACTGAATTTAATTTTTTTTTGACTCGGCAAAACAAAACCCTTGTGTAGTTTTGTATAATAAACATTTTCTTGTTGTGAAGTCAAATAGTAAATCTCTGATTTATTCATGCATCTCATATTTAAAAATGTCATATTCAATCGGCTTCTAGGAGCGATACCTGAGGGAAACTGCGTCTTATTCTTGGACAAGAACATACTTTGAGCATTTCTTTAATTTGTCACATACTTGGATAATGTGCAGCATTTCTAATTACATTGCAGTTTTACACATGGCGCCCAAGCTAATGTGCGGCTGAACAATTATTCAATTAGAAGCCCAAGAAAGCAAAGTGGATCTGATTTGAAATAATATAGTCTGCTGTGAAAATGTTAACTTAAGATAATCGTCTCTTGGCTGGCTCTCTCGTAATGCTTTACATTCAGAAGGCATTAACTGCTTTTGTGAGCTGTTTGTTGCATCACCAGGCAGCTTTGACTACTCCCTTGCTTCAGGTAGGACTTTTTTTTAGAATTTCTTTGAACATACAAGTATTATGATTAAATAAATTAATTCTGCTTCCCCTGCAGTAGTGCAACAGATGTGATGCCTCATTAAGTAAAACTGGTATGAATACCAGTAGGTATTTCTCAAAGCAGTCTGATACTGGCTTTCATATATTTAGCTGCCATTTTAAAAATAAAAGGAAAAATCCAGTTGGGTTGGGCAACTAGGGGAGGTTTGCTCTGCTCCGCTGGAAAATGTGTGTGTGTGTAAAATGTTTGACATAGATCAACCCCAACGGAAGCCTCTCACCAAGTTTATTGAGCCAAAGAAGTCTGAGGAAATGCTTCCTCTTGCCTGCAGCAGACTGACTGAATGAAGCACAAGGACTGCTCTACAATAATAGGCTTAATAAGCTTTTCTTTGATAAAAAAAAATGCTAAAAATTATACTGTTGCATATTGGGAGATGTTACGAATGTAATCATGCAGGCTTGTGGTTACTAAATGGTGCAACCATTCCACCCATGGTGAAAGAAAAGAGAAAAAATTGTGACCTGCCTTACAATACAATACAGAAGGATTAGGAGGGCCCTGCTCATTACAGTGGGACTCAGAAGGAAAAAAATGCCAATTTCATTTCTTTTTATAAGCAGTGACCACTGCCAAAGCAAGAAGCAAACACTGGAGGACTGAATAAAACCTTTTTTTAAAAGGAGTAAAGATGGAGATTAAATGTGGATTAAAACTTCAGTAAAAACAGTCTTCATTTACTTAGATTTATTCTTCCTTTTTACGATGGAAAAACAAAAAAAAACAAAAAAAAAAAAAAACCTGCCACCTATCCTTAGGCTGAATGTGTGAAATTGTTTAGTCAGATTGGTTTGAGTTAGGTTATTAAAACGAAATCCTATACGATTTTGAATATTTGATTTCCAGCTTCACACACACACACACACTTGGCTTAAATAGAGAAAAAAGAGATGCCTGCACATATCTGCAGCAGCCTCTTATATCGGACATAACAATTTCATTCAAGCTTGAGGATGGTTTGCTTTACAGTGCCTGCAGCTACAGCCTGTTTTAGCCCTGTTTCACATATATGTGGCCGTGCGGACTGCGTTTTGCATGGGCATGAGAGCACATTCATTTGAATGTACTCCCGTGCCTGTGACACGCAGGGAAGAAGAAGTCCCTGCACTTCCTCTGAAAACAGCACACATGGGAACCTCGGTTCCCAGTACGGTTGCGTTTTCCAGTGCAGGCGGTGTGCCATTAGAACTACTGGCACCCACCCACAGGTCTGCATTTCTTGTGTGGGTGGTGCGGCTGCATGGATTTTCCTGCGGATCCGCAGCGGCACCACCCACACAGATGTGAACCTAGCCTTATTGTTTGTTATGAATATGTAAATACAGCCCCAATTCCAAAAAAGCTGGGACACTGTGTAAATCTTTGTAAAAACAAAAAGTTCCTTTGAGAAAGTCAGGTCCTATCTGCTGTCTTGGTTTCTAGTCTCTCATTCATTTCTATACATGTGAGCATTATAGCATAGAATAAAAGGTTTTTGCAGTATATGGCTGCACTGTGATTGGCGTTTATGTTTTTCACATGGTTATTCTGCATTCTAATGACAACATCTTATTTGGGGATGTTAAGCCGAAAGAAAGAAGAAGTGTAATAACAATGAGAGCAAGCCCAGTGACATGTGGGTATAGACTCTAGTAATGTATTTCGGCATGTGGATTGATGCACGAGGAAGGGAGTGCACATGGTGATTTAATTTAACACATTTCAGCATGTGAGAGCACATTTATTTTATATACTGTACTTGTTCATTTGTGAAACAGGATTACACTATATTATTATCTTTTGATGTTGATTGATCTCTCATGAGGACTGAAGCAATTAGGAGAAAGTCTAGATCAAGAGGAGGAAGAAAGAGATTTGTTGACGGATGAATACTAATGATGTTTTAATTTGGTCAGAGTTTTTTGGCATGTGCATCTGGGAATTTACACTGGGTGATACAAAATGGCACAAATATATCTAAACACAGTATATATACATACATACATATATATACACACACATACATACATATATATACACATACATACATATACACATATACATACACATACATATATATACACATACATATATATACATACACATATATATATATATATATATATATATATATATATACATATATATACAGTGGGGATCGAAAATTTGGGCACCCCAGCTAAAAATTCGTATTAATGTGCATAAAGAAGCCAAGGAAAGATGGAAAAATCTCCAAAAGGCATCAAATTACAGATTAGACATTCTTATAATAGGTCAACAAAAGTTAGATTTTATTTCCATCATTTACACTTTCAAAATAACAGAGAACAAAAACATGGCGTCTGCAAAAGTTTGGGCACCCTGCAGAATTTATACCATGCACTGCCCCCTTTGCCAAGCTGAGACCTGCCAGTGTCATAGATTGTTCTCAATCATCGTCTGGGAAGACCAGGTGATGTCAAGCTCAAAGGTTTTAAATGCCCAGACTCATCTGACCTTGCCCCAACAATCAGCACCATGGGTTCTTCTAAGCAGTTGTCTAGAAAACTGAAACTGAAAATAGTTGATGCTCACAAAGCTGGAGAAGGCTATAAGAAGATAGCAAAGCGTTTTCAGATGTCAATATCCTCTGTTCGGAATGTAATTAAGAAATGGCAGTCATCAGGAACAGTGGAAGTTAAAGCAAGATCTGGAAGACCAAGAAAATATCAGACAGAACAGCTCGCAGGGTTGTGAAAAAAACAATTCAAAACCCACATTTGACTGCACGATCCCTCCAGAAAGATCTGGCAGACACTGGAGTTGTGGTACACTATTCCACTATAAAGAGATACTTGTACAAATATGGTCTTCATGGAAGAGTCATCAAAAGAAAACCTCTTCTACGTCCTCAACACAAAAATCATCGTTTGAACTTTGCAAATGAACATATAGACAAGCCTGATGCATTTTGGAAACAAGTTCTGTGGACCAATGAGGTTAAAATTGAACTTTTTGACCGGAATGAGCAAAGGTACGTTTGGAGAAGAAGGGACACAGAATTTAATGAAAAGAACCTCTGTCCAACTGTTAAGCATGGGGTTGGATCAATCATGCTTTGGGGTTGTGTTGCAGTCAGTGGCACAGGGAACATCTCACGAGTAGAAGGAAAAATGGATTCAATAAAATTTCAACAAATTTTGGATGGTAACTTGATGCCATCTGTGAAAAAGCTGAAGTTAAAGAGAGGATGGCTTCTACAAATGGATAATGATCCTAAACACACCTCGAAATCCACGGGGGATTACATCAAGAGGCGTAAACTGAAGGTTTTGACATGGCCTTCACAATCTCCTCACCTCAACATAATTGAAAAATCTATGGATAGACCTTAAAAGAGCAGTGCGTGACAGACAGCCCAGAAATCTCAAAGAACTGGAAGACTTTTGTAAGGAAGAATGGGCAAAGATACCTCAAACAAGAATTGAAAGACTCTTGGCTGGCTACAAAAAGCGTTTACAAGCTGTGATACTTGCCAAAGGGGCAGTACCAGATATTAACTCTGCAGGGTGCCCAAACTTTTGCAGACGCCATTTTTTTGTTTTCTGTTATTTTGAAAGTGTAAATGATGGAAATCAAATCTAACTTTTGTTGACATATTATAAGAATGTCTAATCTGTAATTTGATGCCTTTTGGAGATTTTTCCATCTTTCCTTGGCTTCTTTATGCACATTAATACAAATTTTTAGCTGGGGTGCCCAAACTTTCGATCCCCACTGTACGTACATACATACATACATACATATATATATATATATATATATATATATATACACACACACACACACACACACATATATATACATATATACACATATACATACATACATACACACACGTAAATACACAGAACAGTTGCATATACAGTCAGGTCCATAAATATTGGGACATCGACACAATTCTAATATTTTTGGCTCTATACACCACCACAATGGATTTGAAATGAAACGAACAAGATGCGCATTAACTGCAGACTGTCACCTTTAATTTGAGGGTATTTACATCCAAATCAGGTGAACAGTGTAGGAATTACAACAGTTTGCATATGTGCCTCCCACTTGTTAAGGGACCAAAAGTAATGGGACAGAATAATAATCATAAATCAGACTTTCACTTTTTAATACTTGGTTGCATATCCTTTGCAGTCAATTACGACCTGAAGTCTGGAACACATAGACATCACCAGACGCTGGGTTTCATCCCTGGTGATGCTCTGCCAGGCCTCTACTGCAACTGTCTTCAGTTCCTGTTTGTTCTTGGGGCATTTTCCCTTCAGTTTTGTCTTCAGCAAGTGAAATGCATGCTCAATCGGATTCAGGTCAGGTGATTGACTTGGCCATTGCATAACATTCCACTTCTTTCCCTTAAAAAACTCTTTGGTTGCTTTTGCAGTCTGCTTTGGGTCATTGTCCATCTGCACTGTGAATTGGCGTCCAATAAGTTCTGAAGCATTTGGCTGAATATGAGCAGATAACATTGCCCGAAACACTTCAGAATTCATCCTGCTGCTTTTGTCAGCAGTCACATCATCAATAAATACAAGAGAACCAGTTCCATTGGCAGCCATACATGCCCATGTCATGACACTACCACCACCATGCTTCACTGATGAGGTGGTATGCTTAGGATCATGAGCAGTTCCTTTCCTTCTCCATACTCTTCTCTTCCCATCACTCTGGTACAAGTTGATCTCGGTCTCATCTGTCCATAGGATGTTGTTCCAGAACTGTGAAGGCTTTTTTAGATGTCGTTTGGCAAACTCTAATCTGGCCTTCCTGTTTTTGAGGCTCACCAATGGTTTACATCTTGTGGTGAACCCTCTGTATTCACTCTGGTGAAGTCTTCTCTTGATTGTTGACTTTGACACACATACACCTACCTCCTGGAGAGTGTTCTTGATCTGGCCAACTGTTGTGAAGGGTGTTTTCTTCACCAGGGAAATAATTCTTCGGTCATCCACCACAGTTGTTTTCCGTGGTCTTCCGGGTCTTTTGGTGTTGCTGAGCTCTCCGGTGCGTTCCTTCTTTTTAAGAATGTTCCCAACAGTTGTTTTGGCCACGCCTAATGTTTTTGCTATCTCTCTGATGGGTTTGATTTGTTTTTTCAGCCTAATGATGGCTTGCTTCACTGATATTGACAGCTCTTTGGATATCATCTTGAGAGTTGACAGCAACAGATTCCAAAGGCAAATAGTACACTTGAAATGAACTCTGGACCTTTTATCTGCTCATTGTAATAGGGATAATGAGGGAATAACACACACCTGGCCATGGAACAGCTGAGAAGCCAATTGTCCCGATACTTTTGGTCCCTTAACAAGTGGAAGGCACATATGCAAACTGTTGTAATTCCTACACTGTTCACCTGATTTGGATGTAAATACCCTCAAATTAAAGCTGACAGTCTGGAGTTAAAGCACATCTTGTTCATTTCATTTCAAATCCATTGTGGTGGTGTATAGAGCCAAAAATGTTAGAATTGTATCGATGTCCCAATATTTATGGACCTGACTGTACATACATTGTGTGTATATACAGTCAGGTCCATAAATATTGGGACATCAACACAATTCTAACATTTGTGGCTCTATACACCACCACAATGAATTTGAAATGAAAAGAACAAGATGTGCTTTAACTCCAGACTGTCAGCTTTAATTTGAGGGTATTTACATCCAAATCAGGTGAACGGTGTAGGAATTACAACAGTTTGCATATGTGCCTCCCACTTGTTAAGGGATCAAAAGTAATGGGACAATTGGCTTCTCAGCTGTTCCATGGCCAGGTGTGTGTTATTCCCTCATTATCCCTATTACAATGAGCAGATAAAAGGTCCAGAGTTCATTTCAAGTGTGCTATATGCATTTGGAATCTGTTGCTGTCAACTCTCAAGATGAGATCCAAAGAGCTGTCACTATCAGTGAAGCAAGCCATCATTAGGCTGAAAAAACAAAACAAACCCATCAGAGAGATAGCAAAAAACATTAGGCGTGGCCAAAACAATTGTTTGGAATATTCTTAAAAAGAAGGAACGCACCGGTGAGCTCAGCAACACCAAAAGACCCGGAAGACCACGGAAAACAACTGTAGTGGATGACCGAAGAATTCTTTCCCTGGTGAAGAAAACACCCTTAACAACAGTTGGCCAGATCAAGAACACTCTCCAGGAGGTAGGTGTATGTGTGTCAAAGTCAACAATCAAGAGAAGACTTCACCAGAGTGAATACAGAGGGTTCACCACAAGATGTAAACCATTGGTGAGCCTCAAAAACAGGACGGCCAGATTAGAGTTTGCCAAACGACATGTAAAAAAGCCTTCACAGTTCTGGAACAACATCCTATGGACAGATGAGACCAAGATCAACTTGTACCAGAGTGATGGGAAGAGAAGAGTATGGAGAAGGAAAGGAACTGCTCATGATCCTAAGCATACCACCTCATCAGTGAAGCATGGTGGTGGTAGTGTCATGGCGTGGGCATGTATGGCTGCCAATGGAACTGGTTCTCTTGTATTTATTGATGATGTGACTGCTGACAAAAGTAGCAGGATGAATTCTGAAGTGTTTCGGGCAATATTATCTGCTCATATTCAGCCAAATGCTTCACAACTCATTGGACGCCGTTTCACAGTGCAGATGGACAATGACCCAAAGCAGACTGCAAAAGCAACCAAAGAGTTTTTTAAGGGAAAGAAGTGGAATGTTATGCAATGGCCAAGTCAATCACCTGACCTGAATCCGATTGAGCATGCATTTCACTTGCTGAAGACAAAACTGAAGGGAAAATGCCCCAAGAACAAGCAGGAACTGAAGACAGTTGCAGTAGAGGCCTGGCAGAGCATCACCAGGGATGAAACCCAGTGTATGGTGATGTCTATGCGTTCCAGACTTCAGGCTGTAATTGACTGCAAAGGATTTGCAACCAAGTATTAAAAAGTGAAAGTTTGATTTATGATTATTATTCTGTCCCATTACTTTTGGTCCCTTAACAAGTGGGAGGCACATATGCAAACTGTTGTAATTCCTACACCGTTCACCTGATTTGGATGTAAATACCCTCAAATTAAAGCTGGACAGTCTGCAGTTAAAGCACATCTTGTTTGTTTCATTTCAAATCCATTGTGGTGGTGTATAGAGCCAAAAATGTTAGAATTGTATCGATGTCCCAATATTTATGGACCTGACTGTATATATATATATATATATATATATATATATATATATATAAAAACACACACAATGTACATATGTATACAGAACAATTGCATCAACTGCACATGCCAGCAAAGTATTGCTTTAAATATTACCACACAAAATACAATCATACATTGGAGCAAGAACTAACTGAAGCTCTAGCTGGGTTTAGGGAGGAAGGAGGAACAAGAGACATTATTGCTAAAGTTAGAAATGCAAAGAATATCAAAAGAAAACAACTTTTGCTTTATTGACTACAGCAAAGTGTTTTTGGATCATGATAAATTGTGGAGGGTTGTTGCAAATGTGAATACGTAAACACTTAACTCATTTGATCAAGAGACTCTACAAAAATCAAGAAGCTGCAATGAGAATGGAATATGACAACCCTGACTGAGCCATCTTCAGAAATGCATATTTGAAAGAAGAGTCTGTTGATATCAAAGTTGGCGGCCGAAACATAAACAACTTGCACTATCCAGATGATACAACGCTCATCATCAGGTGCAAATAAAATATGCTGTATTTACAAAGAAAAGTCAAAACCAAAAGTTCAAACATGGGATTAGAACTGAATATAAACAAGATGAAGATCATGAACACAGAAAATGATGAAGATTTTTAGTTTGTTGGCGATAGAATAGAAGTTGTAAAGTATGTTAATCTACTGGGCGCTTTCATAAACAAAGAAGCAACTAGTAGTAACGAAATACTCTGCAGAATAGCTTTCGGTAGTTACACAATGAAGACTCTCAAAGTATTCAAAGGTAAAGAAATTACACTCAAAATGAAGATCAGACTCATCCATGCATCATCTTCTCAGTTGCCAATTACAGCTGTGAAAGCTGGACATTATGAAAACGGGACAGAAAGAACATTGACTCATTTGAGCTTTGGTACTGGAGAAGAATTTTTATGTGCCATGGACAGCCCATAGAACTAATATTTCTATTTTGAAAGAGACCAAACTGGCTAGGTCACTAGAAGCCCAAATGATAAAAGTTACGACGGTCCAATTTTGGTCACACTGTTAGAAACTATTGGTTTGAAACCCCTGCGTGGGTGAACAGTTGTTTTGTATTGATCTGCATTTCAATAGAAATATTGACACAGAAAATAGAAAACATATCAAATGCTTAAAATGAGAAAATGTACCGTTTTAAGGAAAAAAATAGGGTAATTTTGAAATTGATGGCAGTAACACATCTCAAACAAGCTGCGACAGGGCAACAAAAAGCTGTCAAAGTAAGTGATACCAACAAGGAACAGCTGAAAAAATATTTTGCAACCAATTAGGTTAATTGGCAACAGGTCAGTAACACGACTGGACAAAAAAGAGCATCTTAGAGAGTCAGAGAGTTTCATAAGTAAAGATGGGCAGAGGTTCACCCATCTGTGAAAAGCTTTATCTAAAAATTGTGAAACCATTTTAGAATAAAATTACAAAGATTTTAAATATATCACTATCTTCAGTACATATCATTAAAAGATTCAGAGAATCTGGAGAAATCTCTGGGGAATAAGGCCAAAATGCAATATTGGATGCTCGCGATCTTCAGGCCCTCAGATAGCACCGCATTAAAAACAAGCATGATTCTGTGATAGATTTTTTTTTCTTAAAGTAGTTGTAAACCTCAGTCATGGAATCTGAACAAAGCACATATATCTATAGTGTTTACTTTTCTCTCTGCAAAGCTCTAAGGTTCCATGCACACTAGCATTTTTTTTAAGCTCAAAAAACTCTGGATGAAAAAAAAAAAAACTATGGTAATAGCGTTTTTTTTGTAGCATTTAGGAGCGTTCACATTTTTAAAGTACATGTATAAAAAAAACTAGAAAAAAGCTGGTAAGAGCATTTTAGTAGCATTTAATGTTTTTTCTGCTGGAAAAACACTTCAAAAAACTCTACAAAGCTATTTTTTTCTGCTCCTAGATGCTGAAGCTCAAAAAATGCTAATAGCCTAAAGTAGTGTGCATGAACACATAGGATAACACAATTTAGCTTCTAGGAGCAGAAAAAAATGCTGACAACAGCTTCTAGGAGTTAAAAAAAAAAATGCTAGTGTGCATGCAGCCTAAGTGTCGTTTCTCTCTGGTGCTTCCTTCCACTGTTATCAGCATGAGTCACTTCTGACAAGTTCTCCTAACACATGACATAAATTTGTGGCAGACGGAGGTGGTGGGGGGGTTGGGGTAGAGCTCAACAGACAACTTGTCCTGTGTGCTGTGTGTGTAAGGGGGGTCTCTTTCCTCCAGTCAGCTCTTACAGAGCTCTAACTGCAGCTCCCTGCCCCCATCTCTGTGATACTGACAAATGCAAAATGATTTTATCTAAAGTCAGCACTTTTGAAGGGATGTATAAAAGATAAGACTGCAGGTAGACAAGTAAAACTTATGTAGGAAGATTTGTTTCATCTCTGTGTATCACCCGAGGCTATTCATTTCACTGGGGATATGCAAAGGTTCACAACCACTTTAAAATACCTCTCTGAATCTCTGGTCACACAGCATTTGTATACTGAATATGTATAATCTTCTTTAGATTTACCAACTATGAAGAGGGTAGTCATCTTAAGGAGAATGTACAGATTGAAAAGTGTTTGCTGTAAAATAAGTCATAGGATGTGTACACTGATGTATTTTTATAAACTATGTAAACACATTCCAGTGTGTTTTCATGTGGGATAGTCACATGAATTTAAAATTAAAAGGACCATTTGGCTCCCAGCATACAATTTTACTTCCCACAAGGCATTTGTTAGAAGCATCACAAAAGCACTTACATTTGTTGTTGGGGTTTTGATGGGTTTATATTATTTACGTAGACTTCTATTGGATGCGTTTACATGCTCTGACTGCACAAAAAAGGTCCAGACAAATCTTAATGCACATAGTGCAACACAGTTATAAAAAAGAAGCACATTGGGTTTTTCAGGAGTTTACTGTTACATAAAAAGTTAGGACAGCATAAATCCAACTAAGAGCTGATTCACACATGTGCCGTGCGGATTGAAGCTCAGGTTTCACAGTTAATTGATACAGTAATTGTTTACTGGTTCATGTCAGGTTTACATCAGGTTCAGGACAGGATTAGCGCTCAGGACCGGTTCCCATAGAAGTCAATAGCCTGTATTGCACATCTTAACTGGACAGCACTGCTCAGAAATTGGACATGACTCTTTTTCAAACCGCACTGCCAGTACACCGGACATATGTGAACAAGCACCATACGAAACAATGTTATTTCACATGTCATGCTGATTGAATGAGGTTCAAACCACATCTAATCTGCATTTATGTGAACTAGCACCAAGAAAATATTGTTTTATTACAGGTATTTATATAGAGCTGTCAATTTAAACAGAGCTTTTAAACACACACACACACACACACACACACACACCCCTAACTCACATTCATACATACACATACTAGGACCAGTTTAGACAGGAGTCAATTAACCTACCAGCATGTCTTTGGAGTGTGGGAGGAAAATGGAGTACCCAGAGGAAACCGATGCAGGCACAGGGAGAACATGCAGACTCCATGTAGGTGATGCTATGGTTGGTATTCGAACCAATGACCCTAGTGCCGCCAGGCGGAAGTGCTAAGCATTTAGCCACTGTGCTGCCCATAATGGTATCTTCCATCAGTGATGATTTATTCTGTACCTGCCGGCGTACACATATACTGCATAGTGGGTAGCCCTTAACACCAGGCTGCCACATCAGTGACCATGAGGCTTTGCTGTTCTGTGCTGAGAGCACACTCCCAGCACTAGGAATAAACTGTCACAGACAGTCCCAATTTATGGAGTGAGCAGGATGGGCTCCCATTAGTCAGTCAATCACAGTGATCAGGGACCAAACCTCCATCTCCCGGTGTTATGATCATCTTACAGGGCTGGCAGGCGGCAGTAGCAAGAGGTAAGCATATAAAACAAAATCTGAAATCTATGATAGTTTAGCTTTAAAGGGCAACTCCACTATCATGAGGAAAAAAAGCAATAAAAAAACAAAATTATTATAGTATATATACAAAATTGAGACAAGTCATATTGTAATTTAATGTTACAAACAATTACCTTTCCTTTTCAGTCTGCATCATTGTAATTTTCTGTAAAATGCTATATGGTGGCGTTTTGTACACAGATGGTGTACTGAACACCCACAGAAATGTGATTTCCTGCTTAGGTGATGGACTCACTGATTTTCCTAGGAGTCTACACTAAAAACGCAAGTCAGATTTTTGGTATCCCCTGCAGCAAAATATAATTTTCTGTGAGATACTCCCAAAGGGAAATCACATCTAAAAAGGATGCAGATCCTGTAGTTTTCCTTATTAGAGCCCTGCAGGTGCAGTAGCTGATCCGCAATGAAAAAGTCACTCCCATTCACATTCACTCTGCATATGGCTACAGACAAACAGCTATTTCTTCAGAATAACAAAAGGTAGGAATCTGCAACAAAGTTTGTTAAAATCCTTGCAATGTACATTGATGACCTAGAGAGGAATGTTTTAACTTACTTGGAGTTATGAAAAGTGTTCATTATTACTGTGAAACAGCCTCTAACATGAATTAGAATTAGTGGTGAAACTACCAAGGTCACTACAGGTTGCACTTGCGACCGGGCCCTTGAGTTCTGCCACTGTGGGGGCACCTAGACAACAGGAAGGAGGCCCAGAACATGTGGAAGGGTCCCGCTGAAGGACAGTAATAAAGGGCTTTGAGAAAGGAGAAATACCCTCAAAACACGGTGGACAGAGATAGAACATGGCCAAGAGGTGGAACACTGGCAGATAAAGCTGCTTGAGGGGGACACAGATTGCTATTGAGCGGGTCCCCCTATGCCGGCATTGGGATCACCATCTGCTTCATACAGCTCTGCCTGCCTGTGTGCACATCTCAGTCCCTTCCATGCTGATATAGCTGCTTGAACGTAAATATGCTATATTTTTCGTACCAATAAATATTATTGGTTTTTAACCACTTGCCCTCCTGAAGATTTACCACCCTTCCTGACCAGGCCATTTTTTGCGATACAGCGCTGCATTATTTGAACTGACAATTGCGCGGTCATGCAACACTGCACCCAAATTAAATTTATGTCTTTTTTTTCCAGGAATTGAGATTTCTGTCTGTGGTATTTGATCGCCTGTGCATTTTTTATTTTTTGTGCTATAAAAAAAAAAAAAAAAAAAAAAAGACCGACAATTTTGAGGAAAAAAAAAAACAAAAAAAACTATATGTTTGACTTTTTGCTATCAAAACATGTCCAGTGAAAAAAAATTTTTTGGCACGGACATCCCCAGTGACACCAATACAATGATCAGTGCTAAAAAAAAAAAAAAAAAAAAGCACTGACACTGTACTAATGGCACTGGGCAGGAAGGGGTTAACATGAGGGGCAGTCAAAAGGTTAACTGTGTGCTGGGAGTGTTTTACTGGGAGGTGGTGTGTTGGTGCTTCACTGTAAGCACACTGATGGGGATGGCTGTACTGTATATTGCTTGTCTTTCACTGTCCAAAGGATGGCTAGGAGGTTCACAGCTCCCCTTATACCTGTATGTATTTATGCTGTATATTACACATGGTATACACCACGTGTGTGTCTAAAGACCAATAAAAGTCCATCTGCAGTAAGCCCATGTGTTTTTTCTTCAGTTTTCACTGGTTAATTGTAGACTGCATTCCCAATGAGGGCATTCACAAAACAAACCGAGCAGTTACGAAAGGTGGAATTGTTATGAATCAGATATCACAAGCAGCTCGAACTGCCGAGTCTGCCCAACATTATGTAAAAGGGAATGAGTTATATAAATTGTCTGCATGGCGCCTCGCTGCACATGGGCTCTTAAATGGAACCAAGGAAAATATGTGTCTTTAGCTTCATTCTGCAGAGCAAATCCCGTTTCTCTACACCCTCAAGGAACAACTGATCATGCAGCACCTGTTCCTGATTTCAACGTGGAAACGGAAGAGACCCGCCAATCATGGTGTCCTCAGCAGGCTGAAGAAAAGGATCATTCCCATGTGTCAGCCTCTGCGATGCTGCCAGCGAATATGTTATGCAAAGATTATATTTGGAGCCAGTTCAAAGTAGCTTTAGCAATACTGGCAGTAAACACAACTTAATAAACCAAAGATAGTTTTTTTTTTTTTTTTATTTGCAAAACACAGCTACGTGCTTGACTTTTTTTTTTTTTTTTTTTTAAAAGGGTCTGTGGGTGCTTTCCTTCTCCATGTGCCAAACACCAGTAAATCATTTTCCGTGGAACTTAGACACCATTAAAGCATATCATCTCTGCCTTAAACTCCAGCTCCAACTTGGGAGTCAAAGTTCTACAGTATAAAATAATTTGGGAAATGAACCAGTTTTTGAAAATAGGTGTTACCTGCCTTCTATATTGAGCTTTTACAGACCAATGATAGGATTCAATTTTGCATGTTGTCGTGCACAAATTCTAGACAAACGTTTCATTAAGCAGGCTGTAGAATAAAATCTTTTAATCCAGAAGGAGCAGAACCCACCTTCACTGCGGGTTGTATATTATAATACAGATGCGGTGTACTGAGCTACATTGTTAACAGCAATATGATCTTATAGGAGTGACAGATCTTGAGCCTTTGCATATATTAGTCATACAATGCTCAGTATAAAAGGAGTACACCCCTTTTGAAAAGTAAGTTTTTAATCTCATTACATGAAAGTAAGGTTAACAATATAACTTAGATTACAAAATCTTCAGTTTTACTCAAATTAGTTGATGCAAAAATGAATATACCCCACAACAAAAGCTACATCTAGTATATGACCCCCCATGATTTGTAAGCTCAGCACCAAGTTTTCTAGGTATGAAATGAACAAATTGGCAACATATTGCAACATCTATCTTTTACCATTCTTCAAGAACGACCTCTTTTAGAGCTAGGATGCAGGATGGAGAGTGATGCTCAACTTGTCTCTTCAGAATTCCCCATAGGCATTTGATTGGGTTCTGATCAGGAGACCTACTTGGCCACTGAATCACTTTCACCCCGTTCTTCTTCAGAAATGCAACAGTGGCCTTGTGATGTGTGTTTTGGATCATTGTCATGTTGGAAAAGTGCACGACGACCAAAGGACCATGGTAGCATCTTTTCTTTCAATACAGAGCAGTACATCTGTGAATTCATGATACTATCAATGAAATGCAGCTTCCCGACACCAGCAGCACTCATGCAGCCCCACAGAAGGGCACTGCCACCACCTTGTTTCACTGTAGGCACAATGCATTTTTCTTTGTACTCCTCACCTTTGCGACACCATACAGTTTTGAAGCCATCAGTTCCAAAAACTGGTCTCACCACTCCAGAGTAAAGAGTCCCAGTAGTCTTCTTCTTTTGTAGCATGGACTCTGGCAAATTCTAGGCTGGCTTTTTTGTGCATGGGCTTTAGGAGAGGCTTCCTTAGTGGATGACACCCATGCATGCCATTCCTCTGCAGTGTACGCCATATTGTACCACAGGAAACAATCAACCCAGTTTGGCTTTCTACTTCTTTCGCTAACTGCAGTGAACTTTCGTGGCGATTTCTTCAACCTCTCTCATCAGAAGACGCTCCTATAGAGGTGTTAACTTCTGTGGACGGCCTGGACGTCTCTGAGAGAGGGTTGCAGTTCCAACTTTATTAAATTTTTGCATCACTTTTGCTACAGTATTCTGACTGATAAGTAAAGATTGCTTCTTGTAGCCTTCACCTTTCTTGTGTAAAGAAATTATTTTCTTTCTCAGGCCTTGTGACATTTCTCTTCCACGTGGTGCCATTGCTGACAGCATGAAATGGGAAGGGGTTTTCTTTGTTAAGTAACGCCCTTTTATAATCAACTGTCTGCTGGACACCTGTTTAATGAGTAATTAGACTCAAATGTAATTGAATTCTTGTTAACTAGGATTTTGTAGTCTAAAATTTAGCTTTGTTCCCAAGACTTTCATTGAGGTGTATTCATTTTTGCAACATGGTCTTGAATGAATTTGTTAGGAAAACTACTTTTTTGTGTGTACAAATTAACAAATCTTGTTTGCAATCAATGGCCTGCATTTGTGGGAGTATTTTGTAGTATAGTATCCCATAGAAAATGTTGATTCTGAAAGGAAAGGAAAATCTTTGACAAATCTGTTGGAGTGTGGTCATTTATGCTGAGCATAGTTTTCAAAGTTTTGATATCCAGCCAAAAGCCATAGCTCTGGGATCATAGTGTTGTATGGTGACTACATACGGAGCCATGGACAATGGAAATCTGGGAAGGTGGGAGCGTGTGGCTGATTAAGTGTTCAGAGTAGAGAACTTCTAGGTTGTTATTTAATTTGTATTCTACAGAAGGCATGCATTTCCATGTGCTTCTCTTTACACACCCTGTTTACCTCCAACCTTTAAAAAGGCAACCGAACGCAAAGATCTACATGGCTGAAAATTGATTTTTCTACATATTATTACTTGATGAGGACATTATGGTTCCTCCAATCAAACATGGCCATCTCCAAAAGTACTGTGCCCTTAAACAGGATTTTGAAGTGAACATAAAGAGGAGAAGAACAATTAATTTACAAAAGAAAGAAAATTATTTCATTAGGAACTAAGACATTTTATGAGAAAAAAAAGAACAAAATGTTCTTGTGCGATTTTCATCTGGAGCAATAACACAAATTATTTATCGATGTATTTTATTGCTAAGCAGCCACCTGCTGCTCGGCAAGAGAACCAAAAGTCTGTCAGAAAATGTGATCAAATATCTCCATTGAATAAAAATGCAAATCTCAATGGAATCAAACCACAAATTTAATTAGAACAGATATGACAAAAAACAACGGATGTGAAGTAAAATGTTCACATGTCGTTCCAGTTAGGAGACATTTTTATATCTAGAATGTAATATTATTCACATGTTTCCAGGCTATGATTGTTTATTTTGTGCTCAAGGGATTCTTAGGTTGTACTGCAAGACTGTCAGAGCTGACAAGATCATTTATTGTCATCTTAATACATGTCCACGAGATCTCACTAATCTGAAAATTGCATCTAAGAGTTGTCACTGTAAACAGCTTTTTTTTTCGTTGAGTGTATAGACTGTCTTAAAAAAAAGAAGTTCATTACATTCCTGGTATTGTGGACAGTTCCATGCAAGCAAGACCAAGCAGCTCCATCCATACATGGGTGCTGCAGAATCAGCAAAACACTTTCAAAGACTTCTGGACTCTGAAAGAGGTCTGATAAAACTAGGTGAAATTTTAAAGCAATACTCCAGGCAAACCTTTATTCCAGGTAAGCATTAACAAATTTAGTAAAGGTAATTCCAATACAGCTTGAAGAACCACTTGAATCGGTCTTTAAATTAGCATCCTGAAATTACCCACACACCAGGTCTAGCAGTCACAGTGAGTCAGGGTTTGCACCGTATTGTCGGTCTAATCCTGTAATGAAGCCAACACGAAGGGAGAGCAAATGGATGATCCTTTCAATGTGCTACTGCTCCTTAATTGTCCAATCAACAGGCTGGAAGAAAGGAGATTAAGGGAGCAGAAGCAATGAGACTTTTTTTTCCCCCAGGTTCACCCATCAGATGAGGGAGTACCATAGCTATGATTTTGAAAGAGTGGGGTGAACTGTGCACATGGAGGACACACATAACTTTAAGGGTAAGGACTAAACACAGGCTTTTGTCCACATAAGATTTACCTTTTCCTCAAAAAAGGTAAATGGGTAGGGGTGAAGAAACACAGAAGCTTCTCAAACTGATCTCAAATGTATCTTTTAAGCATGCTGCATTTTCCCATCAACACAAGCCCTATGGTAGGTCATATATGTGGGCTATCTTTAGAGAACTTTATAGTTTGTGTTACCATAGCTACAAAAATGGATTGAAACCAGCAGCTTGTTTTCTTTGATGGTTGTGGCTGCTCCTTAAAAAACCATGTCTGTGTTAATCTTATGTTGAGCTTTCATAGGACAGTGAGAACAGCACAACATGACCTGAGAACCATCACTATCTCTCGTCCATCCAAATGTGTCAGAAAAACCACACATCTTGCCATTATCTTCACTGTAGGACTCCCTGGCTCAAGACTGGATCAAAGGTGCAGGTGGGGATAGATTATGCAGAAATATCGCTGAATTAGATCAGAACATTTATGCTTTTGCTTTGTCCGGAAAAAGCATTGAAGTCAGCTTTGTAAGCTTCCTGCTGTGAGCATTATTTAAAGCACCACCACCACCATCTGCTGTTTTATTTTATATGCTTTGTAATCCAACACAGAAATATTTTTTTCTCTTCTTTATCCAAACCATATTCCCTCAAAATTGTCATAATCTGGCTATTTATGGCATTCTCCAAATACCGAATCTCAGCTGCATTTTCTTCAGGCAGCAGAAGGGTAGGAAGTTGTCACATTCATCATTGAAGAGAACTGACAACTAGTCCCAATCCAATAGTCTTATCCACCCAAAAGCTATAATTTCTGCCACTACTGCGATTTCAGGTGTGACCTGAGTTGCACAGAATCGCATGACAATGGAAGAATCACATTGTTTCCAATGGTGCCTATTCACATCAATACAACTCAGCATGGTGCAATTTTGGAAAAGGTTCCTGTACTACTTTGGTGTGATTCCAGCGTGATTTTGGCCCCATCAAATATGCAAACCACATCCAAGTTGCATTACATAATCACATTGAAAATTAGATCGCATCAGTGTGGACCTAGCCTTAAAAAGACAATGTTACCATGCTATTTTTATTGTCTCTTCAGTAGGCAATAAAGATACCAAAAATGCACTTACTGTGACGGGCACGGCGTCAGACCCCCAGCCCTTCTCACCAACTTGTGACTGAAAGACTAGCCAATCTAAAACCGCGCTGTCACGTGCATAACAATGCCATTCTCAGCTGCACCCTGCACAAAGATTTTCCAGCTCACTGGACCACAATCTATGTGCCGTAGCCTGAGAGCAATTGTTACTGGGTCAGGTTAATTACGCAATTAACACTTCACACTGCCCCCACTGCCTTTTTGTACGGAGAAGGAGGAAACTCGCTAATCTTAGCAGTAACACTATGATGTATGAATAAGCGTCTGTATACACACTGTCACCACAGGCAGATGTATGAGGCAGATGTATGCAGAAGTTTAAAACACACAGTAGCGCTCTTCAGAGACAGGGATTCTTAGTTTGCATTAAAGAGCTTTAGAAACAGTTCAACACTTTTCAGAAAATAGGATTTATTACTAAAAAGGTCAAAATGGTGCAATAAAAAAATATTTACAGAAAAAGATGTAGCCTATATATATATATATATATATATATATATATAAATACAGAGAGCAATAACACAACAGGGAGATAAGAGAAAGAAGTTTAGAGAGGTAGAGTACTTGCCAGAGTCCTGGGTTTAAGCAGATCAAGTGTCCTGAACAAAAAAGGTATAGTTTCTCCCAAAACTGGTTTCTGATGTTAAAAAGGGAGAATCTCTTCATCTTCCCACTCTCAGGCCTGACAGCCTCTTTTCTAGTCCACCAGCAGGGGGTGTCTCTGTAGCCAAGGGCCAATCGCCTCATGTGGGGAGGGGGGTTTAGGCTGAGACCCAGGCTAGGACCAAAAATCCCTCCCAAGTTATACCATGGCCAATCACCTTCCATAGGTACATGTAGCATCCTTTCCACTGGTAGGATAATATACAGAATGATATTCTGAACGTCCAGACATCAAATATGACATATCTGCTTGGGACGGTTAGAGAGATATTGTTTTCTGCTCTCAGGTAGACGTAATCTAGGGATGTAAGGTATCAGGTGACTCGCATTAAACTGACCTGTCTGAATATATGTTTTGTTTCATTGTAAGTATTTCCTGCGAGAAATTATGAAATTATATGAAAAGTGGTTTCCAAACGAGATGTATATTTTACTGCTATTCCGGAATGCTTTCAAGTCCAGTGACTGGCGAGTTTATAGCTTTACGAGCAGCTCAGAGCAAGAGAGTCGGACAGACACCATGGCATCAGCTAACTGGGTTTACAACCATGAAGGGTATCCAGCTGTGCCCTTTGCACTCCTGAACTCAGCCACACCAGACCACATGCCATTCAACAAAAAGGGGAGGGGAGGACTGATTTGGAGTGAGAATGACACAAGATGGAGGATCTTTAGCAACATGGATGTCCGTGTCCATATCTGTACGTACGATTGCTACACTTACTACTGCTTGTTTTCTATTTACAAATTTTACCCCAGTTCTAAATTTTCTTCCCTATAGGACTCCATTCACGGGCATGCTGTAATTGCCAAACCACAAATTACTGATATTAATGCTCAGAAAAGAAGAGAGTGGTACAACACCCATAAATCATGGATTATCAATGGAAGACTGTAATACAGTCCGATGAATCAAACTTCACATGATTCCCAACTCCTGATGTGGCAAACAGTCCCAAGCTTGCAACCAGGACTGTCTTGTGCCAACGGTAAAGCATGGTGGTGGCACAATCATGGTTTGGGCAGCGATATCTTGGTACTCTGTAGGCCCCGTCATCACCTTGAAAGGCAGAGTCACTGTCAGGGACTATGTACAAATTTTGACAAACCATGTGCATCCCATGGTGCAGATATTGTTTCCCGAAGACAGCGCCATTTACCAAGATGATAATGCTTAGATTCACACAGCTGGTATTGTCAAATCGGGTTTGATGAGCATGCAGATGTAGTCTCGCATCTTCCCTGGGCACCACAGTTGCCGGACCACAATATCATAGAGCCACTATGGTCAATTTTGGAAAACAAGGTTCAGGCTCGTTTTTACGCCTATGGCATCTCTGCAAGTGGTATCAGATTCCATTATCCACCATTCAAGGCATATATTTGTCAATTTCCAGGAGAATTCAGGCTGTCTTGGATGCCAAAAGTGATTCAACACCATATTAAAAAAGGGTTTTATTCTTTTACCTGGCGTTTTCATAATTTTGTTCAACCCATGTATGTTTAACTATACACTATATTGCCAAAAGTATTGGACGTAACAAGGAAAAAAAACAAAAGCGCACCAACCTTGCGCATTACCTCAGTGAGTAAAGGGTGAATTTATTAAATTAAGATGTATACTCACAAAAGTAGCAATATTAAAAGCATATAAAATCCAACATCAGCGCACTGGGATAGCCGACACGTGCGGGTTCCATGTACAGGGGAGACTCTCAGCTTCATCCTGAGAGTGTCCCCTGATTTCTGATCTGGGTCTCTGAGCGCAGGAGGTTTTGCTTTCGTTTTCAAAAGTATTGGACGCCTGCCTTTACACGCACATGAACTTTAATGGCATCTCAGTCTTGGTGTGTAGGGTTCAATATTGAGTTGGCCCACACTTTGCAGCTATAACAGCTTCAATTCTTCTGGGAAGGCTGTCCACAAGGTTTAGGAGTGTGTCTCTGGGAATGTTTGACCATTCTTCCAGAAGCGCATTTGTGAGGTCAGGCACTGATGTCAGACGAGAAGGCCTGGCTAACAGTCTCCACTCTAATTTATTCCAGTGGTGTTCTATCAGATTGAGCTCAAGACTCTGTGAAGGCCAGTCAAGTTCCTCCACCCCAAATTCGCTCATCCATGTCTTTATGGACTTTGCTTTGTCCTGGTACGCAATCATGTTGGAACAGGAAGACATTCTGTTCCCACCAAGTTGGGAGCATGAAATCGTCCAAAATGTCTTGGTATGCTGATGCCTTAAGAGTTCCCTTCACTGGAGCTAAGGGGCCAAGCCCAACCCCTGAAGAACAACCCCACACCATAATCCCCTCCACCAAACTTTACACTTGGCACAATGCAGTCAGGCAAGTACCGTTCTGGCAACCGCCAAACCCAGACAAGTCCATCAGATTGCCAGGCAGAGAAGCATGATTCATCACTGTAGAGAACACATCTCCACTGCTCTAGAGTCCAGTGGTGGCATGCTTTACACCACGCACCCGACGCTTTGCATTGCACTTGGTGAAGTAAGGCTTGGATGCAGCTGCTCGACCATGGAAACCCATTTCATGAAGCTTTCTATGCACTGTTGTGCTAATCTGAAGACCACACCAAGTTTGGAGGTCTTTAGCTATTGACTCTGCAGACAGCTGGCGACTTCTGAGCCCTGTGCACTTCAGCATACGCTGACCCCACTCTGTCATTTTACGTGGTCTAGTTACGTTTCGAGTTGCTGTTGTCCCCAGTTGCTTCCACTTTGTTATAATACCACTAACAGTTGACCGGGGAATATTTAGTAGCAAGGAAATTTCACAGATGGACTTATTGCATAGGTGGCAACCTATTACGGTACCACGCTTGAATCCACTGAGCTCCTGAGAGCGACCCATTCTTTCACAAATGTTTGTAGAAGCAGTCTGCATGCCTAGGTGATGATTTTATACACCTGTAGACATGGAGGTGATTGGCACAACTGAATCCAATCCAATGATTTGGAGGGCGGACCCAATACTTTTGGCAATATAGTGTAGCTGAGGTATTCCTCAATGCAGACTGCAATTGTTTTTTTGTCTTTTTTTTTTTGCACTATAAAAAAAAAAAAAGACCAAGAAAAATGCACAGGCAATCAAATACCACCAAAAGAAAGCTCAATTCATGGAGGAAGAAAAAAAAAAAAAAAAAGGACGTAAATTTAATTTGGGTGCAGCAATTGTCAAGTAGCATAGCATCGTAACGCAAAAATGCTAGTAGGAAGGTTATTTTTGCAGAAGAGCCTCTATATGTCCCTTCTATGAAAAATAGCTTCATACTTTCCTGCAAGCAGGTCTTAACAGAATAATTACTTAGCTGTGTATGCGCAGCACAGTATACATTCTTTGCATGGCTTGGTGGCAGGAAGAATTATGCAGAGTAGTCACACCATCACAAGCTCAATAGCCAAAGATGCTGAACCCAGAAGACCAAGAGAAGCTGTCAGTGGTGAAGAGGTTGAGTGTGGTCATTGCATCAAAGGTGGAGAGGTAAGTGCTGTAGACAATAGTTCCAATTCAAGAGCTTCTACGGGATTAAATTTAAGACCAGCATATATTGGACTAACTACTGACTATTCCCAATCTCTGAGGTTATGGAGTCAGGAATAATACAACAAAAGCAGCAAGGCAGGAAATGGGACTTGGGTCGGTAGAAGTTGGGAATTTTGATGGGGCTATAAAAGTGCTGGAGAAAGAGATGCAACTAGAACCTTCAGGGCCCTGATGCAAGAAACCATGAAGGGCCCCCCTAACCCCCCCCCCCTTTCCCTCTAAGCCCAGGGCCCTTTAATCACATCGCAGTCCCTTTATTACCGTCCCTCAGCAGAACCATTTCATATGTTCTGCAGCGGGCTCCCTTCTTGGCGCTTGGGTAGAGTTGCCACCTCTTCTTCAAGCCAAACGCAAAACACTTTAGTGGAGCACGGTATATACATACTGTATACATATATTTTGTGAATAAATAACATTTCTAATCATATGGATTTAATCATAAGAGTTCCCCCTTATCTGGATCTGCAGAGTTCCCCTTCACATCTGAATCCGCAGTTTCCCCTTTACATCTGAAACTGCAGAGTTCCCTTACATTGTAAGAGGCGACTCTGCAGACTATGATGTAAGGGAGAACTCTGAGGACTCTAAAAAGCAGGTCCTTGTTTTTGTTTTTTTTAACCTGGAGAAGTGCTTTAAAAATATTAGATACCACGACAGCAAGGAAACAATATTTGTTAGAAGGGGAATTAAGGAATGGTGACCTACATATCTTTTAGGACAGGTTCCTTTAAAATTGCTCATGAAGCCCATATTGTATTGACTGACTGCTGAACTTTACCTTTATTTGACCACCCTTGCCTATAAAGTGGCACTCACTGAATATTGCGTAGTAATATGGAAATGATCAAGAAAGAAAAAATTTACTTTCAACGCACGTACCACAAAGCCCTAACCTGTGGTTGGTGATGAAGTTATGAAACGGAGCATATTATGGAATATAGTTCCCAAAGTAGCCACCTCTTTACAGAGATTGGCTAGCCACATAACACTTCCACTTTAACCACTTTTACCCCTTTCCTGCCCAAGCCAATTTTCAGCGCTGTTGCACTTTGAATGACAATTGCGCGGTCATGCAACACTGTACCCATATTACA
Organism: Staurois parvus; assembly: GCF_062004578.1. NCBI lineage: Eukaryota > Metazoa > Chordata > Amphibia > Anura > Ranidae > Staurois > Staurois parvus. The sequence continues at coordinate 1,607,789 of NW_028318883.1, forward strand.
TTTGTATAATTTTTTTGAGACAGATTGAGCTTTCTTTTGGTGGTGTTTAATAACCACTGGGTTTTTAATTTATTGATAAACCAAAAACTTAAAATAAATAAATAAATAAATTTTTTGTTATAGTTTTGTAAATGAGTAATTTTTCTCCTTCACTGATGTGCGCTAATGAGGCTGCAGTGATGGGCACTGGTAGGTGGCACTGATGGGCATTGACAGGCATCACTGGTGGGCATTGACAGACATCACTGATGGGCACTGAAAGGCAGTACTCATATGGCATTGATAGGCGGCACTGATAGGCAGCACTGACGGGAGATAAAATTCCATGGACCATGCGATCCTCCAGTGTTTTGAGTCACAGCTCATCCAAAGAATCCAGGAGGACTGCAGGAGGTCAGGTCAAACTTCACATCGAAAGTTCAAGAAAAGAACTTTGAACTTTGTAGGTGAAGTTTGACCTGACCTCCTGTGGTCCTGCTGGATTCTTTGGATGAGCTGTGACTCACAACACTGAAGGATCGTATGGTCCATGGAATTTTATCTCACCAATTGTTTGATGATAGCGGCTTTAATATAATCTACATCTGCCTTAACAGCGTCTGCCTCTGTGGCTATCGGTGCGGCCTCAGTGCTCTCCTGGGGGGACCTGGCCCGGTTGGTGCTTGTCTGGATGCGGTTTGGGGAGGAGTCATGGACTTGGTCACACACCCAATGTTTTTAATATTGCGGAAATTCAATCATTGATACTTTTCACTCGGTATCTATCACAGCATGCTTCCGTAGAGGCCATATGTCTTATGTACAGAATTTCTTTGACCCTGAAGAAGGGGTAAACTTACTCTGAAACACATTGGATGTCACCTAGGAACTCTTATGTCAACATAACTGTGTATGGTATCATTGTAATCTTTGAATGTAATACCGCCTTCTCTATGTTTTATGGCTATCACTCATCTATGTCTAATAAAGATTGATGTAACTTTTATATACTCTGGTGATGCCTATAAAGTCCTATTCAGGGGAGTTGTTTTCTCCTATACAAATTTGTATAGAGGATAAGGCTAGAACAACCAATTCCACTCCCAGTGTGTTTGGATCTCCTGGTTCAGAATGGGATGTTCCATCTGAACCCCATGCATCAGAAATGAATGGCTTGGAAGTTGAGAGGTGGTCTCGAAGACATCTGGAGCTGTCAAAGGGCGTAGTTGACACCTTGTTGCAAGCTAGGAAAAAGTCAACTATTTTGACCTTCCATTGGGTATGGAAAGCCAAAAGACAAAAATTGGAATGCTTCAGCTCCCTTGGTATCGAATGTTCTTAAATTCCTGCAAAACAGTTTAAAAAGCAGCCTGGATTAGAATTAGTTGTAAATTCAAGTTTAAGTCCTCTTGGCCATGGCAACTAAAAGATGGGCCTTTCACCCTTTGGTCATTCATTTTCTGAAGGCAGCAGTGAAGATTAGATCACTAGTGGGAATTTGTCATTTGGTTTCAATGCCTTGCTGGAACCACCATTTTACCTAATAACTTCGTGTTCCTTATTCCATGTGGCTGAGGACATATTTCTTGATGGCAATTGCTACCACAAGGAGAGTATCTGACATGTATGCCTTTTTAGCTAGAGAGCCATACTGCTGGATCCTCCAAGACAGGGTCATTCTGAGACAGGTCCCAAATGTCTTCCAAAATGTTTAAACTTCATCCCATAAGTTGGGAGTCCGTACTTTCACCTTTTCTGGAAGATGGGTCAAAGGATGAGTGAAAGAAGTTAGATCTGGTTCATTCATTCTCAGTATATCTGAAATGCACGGAGGGCACCTGTGAATGAGTCTTTATACCTTCCATCAAGGTCCAGGGAAGGGCTTCACGGTACTACCCAAGGTCATGTCTTCGTGGATTGTCAAGAAAATTCAGATTGTCTACAAAGTCCTAGGCTTGCCGCCACCTTTAGAAGTGGGAGCTAATTCAACAAGAAGCATTTCAATTTCATGGGCAGCATAAGCTAAAGAGCTAGCAAAGGCGGTTTGCAGGGCAGAAAGCTGGAGCATGGCAAATGCATTTATTTGCCACCACAGAATGAGTGTGGGTTTTTCCATCGGTGTGGGTTTTTCTATCTTTTTAGATCTACAGTCATTGCACTGGCTGTCAGTAATAGGGGTTTATATGCAGCATTCAGTTTGTTTGTGTCTTGTTTTTTCCACTCCCTTTGTTCATTTTAGCATTGCTTGGTACATCCCATGGTAGACAGACATGGGGAGGTCCAGGAATAGGGAAAATTGTATTCCATACTTATCGTGACTTTCCTTTCCTGGATCCTCCCCATGTCAGCCGGGGATTCCCATCCAGTCTCCGTCGTGAGGAGCGATATGTTGAACGCTGAGTGAGGGGAGACAGCCGCTCTTATAGGCTAGGAAAGAGATTGTCCTGGAGGGGTCAGAGGGGGGAGCTGACCCGTGGTAGGAAGACATGGGGAGGATCCAGGAAAGGAAAAATACACTAAGTATGGAATACAATTTTCCCTAATATAACCAATGTTGTAAAATAGTATAATAGCTGGAATGTTATTTGTTGCTGGGGACAACAAGCTTGTATACAAACCACACTTCTCAAATTAGTTTTAATTACCAGTTTATTGGATATATAATAATATTGGCAGGAGGAGCAACATAGCTTTGGTGTGCTCTCAAAAATACAGACGTAGCATCAGTTTTATGTTTTCATATTCAACACACACAGGCTAAATAAAAGGTATGGTTAAAACTCTCAGCTATTACCACCCACAGAGATCGCAGCACACCCATTGACAGCACCTTCGTCTGCTTTTCTCTAGCACCATCTTTGTTCAGTGAAAAACTGTAAAAACACACAGGAGGGTGAAAACGTCTAGTGCATTACGAAACACGCTTTTATTAAACACCTATAGTCGAAAAAACATACCACTTTACAACTGCATACAGAGAGGTTCTTAAAGTGGAACTCTCTCAATCAACATGGACCATTTTTAATCCTTATGCTGATAGCATTAGTAAATAGATAGGAAAGTATATCATATTTACTTGTTTAAACTTTTTTTTCAGTTACTTCCTGGTTTCCATGCCTTGGAAAATTATGTCATACATTCCAGCACTCTACAGAAGGGGAGGGAGGGTACTAAGCTCAGCCTATTCCTGAGCTAAGGGCAGGAGGATTCCAGGAAGTAAATGATACATGAATCAACTGTCCTTACTCAATGGCCACTGCCAGAAATGCCAGGGGGTGCTTTTCAAAATGCTTTCTCATGCAAAATAAAGCGTGGAGACATGGATGTATGGGCGAGTTTGCTTTGAATATTAAAAATGTATTAAAACAGCATTTGTGGTTTGTGGAGTTCAGATGCAGCGCAGTTCCACTTTATCCAAGGACACCAGGGATATAGCAAGGCTGGAAGTTGGTACTAAGAGTAAATAGAGACAGAGTCAAGCAAGGTAGAGGGCAAGAGAGACAAGCAGAAAGGGGCAGGGTAGGGAGAGAGACAAGCAGAGAGGAGACGGGTAAAGAGTCAAACACAGAGGAACATGGTACAGATCCAAACAGAGCAGAATGGGTGGAGTACAGTGTGAAATAATGATGGGCAAACTAGACAAAGAGAAGGGTAGAGTAAAGAAAGTAAGGAAGAAATAAAAAAAGGAAAAAACAGCACAGTGGCTAAGTGGTTATTACCTAAGCTTAGTAGCACTAGGGTCATAGGTTCGAATCTCAACCATGACACTACCTGCCTGGAGTTTGCATGTTCTTCCTGTGCCTGTGTGTTTCCTCCAGGTACTCTGGTTTCCTACTACACTCCAAAAAGGCATGCTGGTAGGTTACTTGACTCCTTTCTAAATTGGCCACAATATGTATGAATGCGAGTTAGGAACCTTAGATTGTAAGCTCCTTGATGGTAAGGGACTGATGTGAATGTAAAAATAGGGCTCATAAAATCCAAGGCGCCAGGTCACCATGGCTACTAAAATCAGATTTAAATAAAAGATTTCAGTTTGTTTTTCAATTGCGTTGTACAGTTTATAGGTCACATTAAAAAGGTGGAAAAAGTTGTGAAATGATTTATCTTTGTCTCTTTTTTTTACATCACAGAAACCTGATATTTTAAGAGGTGTATAAACTTTTTATGTCGTGTGTGTGTGTGTGTGTGTGTATTACTGCGTAAATTGATGGCACTAGAAGTACCTGTAATAAATACAGATAATCCACCTTTTCACACAAAAAATTGTTGCAATTACAAATGTTTAGGCATTCTCATGTTTATTTCTTTTGTTTGTATTGGAATGACACAAAAAAGCAGAGAAACAAAATACCAAATCTGACACATTCCACCCAAAACTCCAGAAAAGCACTGGACATAGTTATTGGCACTCTCAATTTAATATTTGGTAGCACACCCCTTGGAAAAAATAACTGAAATCAAATCGATTCCTGTAACCATCACTGGGTTTCTGGTATTTTGGACCACTGTTTTCGCCAACTGCTCTTGGTCTCTCAGATTGGAAAGGTTCCTTTTCCAAACTGCTGTTTTGAGATCTCGCCACAGGTGCTCAATGGGATTGAGATCTGGACTCATTGCTGGCCAGTTCGGTCCTTTTCAGCACTTTGTCTGAAATAATTTCAGGGTGCTTTTTGACATGTGCTTCAGGTCATTGTCCTGCTGTAAGACCCATGACCTCTGACGGAGACCCAACATTCTAACCTGGAACCTACATTGCACCCCAGGATTTTTTGGTAGTCTTCAGATTTCATAATGCCATGCACACGGTCAAGACATCCAGTGGCTGAAGCAGCACAGCAACCCCAAAACATCAGTGAACCTCCACCCTGTTTGACTGTAGGGACTGGATTCTTTTCTTTAAAGGCCTCATTGCTTTTTTTGAGAACAGTAGAATGATGGCCTTCACCAAAAAGCTGTAATTTTGTTTAGTCTATCCTCAGCACATTCTCCCCAAAAGGATTTTGACTTCCTCAGGTAAGTTTTGACAAACTCCAATCTGGCTTTTTTATGTTTCCATATCAGCAATGGTGTCCTCCTGGGTCTCCTACCATAGCGTTCCCTTTTCATTCAGATTGCGACATATAGTGAAAGCTGACACAGTTGTACCCTGAGCCTGAAAGTCAGCTTGAATTTACCTGGAAGTTGATCAAGGTTCTTTAGCCACTATTCGAACAATCCTTTGTTGCAATCTTTGAATATTTTTTTCTCTTTTGTCCACGTCCAGGGAGATTAGCTACAGAGCAATGGGCTGTAACACTTCTTGACTATGTTGCGTACAGTGGACACAAGAACATTAAGATTTCTGGAGATGAGATTTTCCATGCTTTTATACAATATTTGTTCTCAAATCCTTAGACACTTCTTTGCTGCTCTTTCACTTCTCCATGCTCCATCTGGCACACAGAGACACACAACAGAAAGGTTGAGTAATTTTCTTCACCATTTTAACTGGTTGTGTAATTTCTATATTGTCAGCACCTGTTAATTGAGTCAGGTGAGTTTAATTACAAATGACAGGAGCATCACAAACCTGGAATGCAATTATTTAAAATTAAAATATTGAGAAGGTGCCAATAACTTTGTCCAGTCCATTTTTGGAGTTTTAGGTGGAATGTGTCAGATTTGGCTTTTTGTTTCTCCACTTTTTTGTGTCATACCGATACAAAACAAAAGAAATAAACATGAGACTGCCTAAACATTTGTAACTGCAACAATTTTCTGGGCGAAACGGTGCATTATCTGACAGAAATGAAGGGGTACCAATATTTTTAGCCATTACTGTAAATAATAATTAAAAAAATTTGTAAAAATAAAGAGACTTTTCAGTTGCAATAAAAAGAATGTGGAACCGGGGAACATGTGTCATCATACAGGGTTAGTGTCCCAATAATGGGAAAAACACTCTGATTTCCAACTTTCAGCAGCTCACTCCCATTTTAAAAAATGTTAATGTTTACATAAAAGGACACCATAATATAACACACTTTGAGCAAGCCTGAGGCATATCAGAACTAAAGGACAAACCGTTCTGATGCTCTAAACCTACTCTTGAAGCAGCATACTCATTCAAACAGCATAAAGCTAGTTGCTTAAGGCATCCCCGCTTTGACATTCCCCAGACATGTGTGGCTAAACACGGATAGAGATGTAACGAATAAAAGGCCTTGCTAATTAATTACAGGAAACAAGGCAAACTTACATCCATGAGCAAAACTGCATGTCATCAACACAGATTAAAAAAAAAAAAAAAAGGGATTCTCAGTCTGTCAGTCACCGGCTCTCCGCTCTGCCCCTCCAGCGCTCACTGGAGCACCAGGCTGTGGAGGGGGCAGGAGCAGCTGGCTCAGGCCCCCTGAAAGACAGAGCCAGCTGCTGGTCCAGGCATCTGGGTGGATCCCAACATTAAAGACGAGATCTCTCCAGAGCCTTGACCGGCTTTGTGACTTCAGCCAACTTTAGTCCGTTGTCAGCTGAATACGGGTCACAGGAATGTAAAACGAAGTGCACTCCTGTGAACCCCAGGAGAAATAGGGCCAAAAAGCTTTAGTCCTACTTCTCCTTTAAATCATCTAAATATATTCCAGGTGTATCAAAGCACAATGTGAAAAGTATTACAGTATGTTTTCTTTAGAAAGCAGCCATAGCTTGAAATGCCTGTCCCCTGCCAGCATACTAAAGAGTAGGAGTCTTGCACTCTGTGTGGAAGCAAATGTCGCTCTGAAGAGGTCCAATAAGCCCCCTGCTCAGTCAGAGCTAGAGCTCACAATCAGAAAATGGTATGCTCTCTGCTGATTGCAGAACTGATTTAGACCAACTATCACACCGGGCACAGAATCAGGGGTCCACTTTTGCTATACATTAAACAATATATCTGTAAATGGATGCATACACTCTGGAACAGATTTTTCTACAGCAATATTATTTCTTCGGACTCTTGCACCTATAACAACCACAATAATTTCAACACAAGCAAAAATATAATGAGCCAGGGTCCTTTATAAAAGTGCTTTACAGCTGTCTGCAATAATAAACAGAAATGCAAGCAATATACTGTCACTTTTACAATAACTTTTAATGAAATCAAAACCAACACCAGCCTTTGTATTCTCCATACATTCCAGTAAAGGATCCACCAGAGGGTGAAGTCATATTATGAGTATTTTTGTGCCCTCGGCCTTCCGTCATAAACGTGCCAGATTCTTGCAATGGCTTGCAAGTAGCTCATTTAATTTCTTTTAATCAAACATATCAACCAGCTTGTCCTGTGACATACTTCTTCAGCAATGTGGAATATCCTGGCACATTATAGATTAAAAATAATCATGAACCCTGAATGTTTAACACATACTATCCACGTATCTTAGGCCTAGACGTAAATATGAGCACTTTCCTCCCATAATATTCTCTCTCTCTCTCTCTCTCTCTCTCTCTCTCTCTCGATAGATATATATATATATATATATATCTATATATATATATATATATATATATATATATATATATATATATATATATATAAACCTATTTTAACTGTTTGTCATTGTAAGTAGTGCTGTTTTGCTGTCTTTAGGGAATCATTTTAATTCCCAAGATGCAGGCACACCCGGCACCAAATTCTTCCATTGTGCTCTCCTAAATTCCGCAATGTATTTTCTAGGCATGACCAAAAAAAAAAGAAGAATATTGATCGACTGAATCATGTATTTTTTAAAAATATAGTTGATTGGCTGCCATTCAAACCCCTTGGCTTCATCTTTTGAGGCACTGACCTGCAACAAGCATGCAGATAAGGGCTTCAAAGTTTCCTGTTCTGTACACTGGTTCCAGGTGCGTCAAAGGACTACAGAGAGAGAGTCGATATTACCATCAAGCAACTAACTTTTTATAGGAGCTGTCAGCAATGAAAGCCCCATATATCTCCCATAACAGATAAAAGTTAATCTAAAGGTTTTTTTACCATCATGCATTCTTTTTATGAAGGTAAAAAAACCTTCAGTATGCAGCTCTCCTCTCAGCTCCCCTCTTATACTCAACTGAACCTAATCCAGCGATGTGCGAAAGCTCTCCTGGGCCTCTCTCTTCTCATTGGCTTAGACACAGCAGTGGGAGCCAATATCAATCAGTAAGGAGGTAGCAGGGGGGGGCAGGGCTGAGTTGTCTGTGTGCCTCATAGACATGCAGAGTATATGGAAACAAGGATATGCAACTCAACTATGCACAAAAACATAGGAACTGGGGTACAGAAAAATAGAAGCAGGAGCTCTGTACTGATGAGTCCTAATTTTAAATATTTGGCTGTAGCAAGAGGCAGTCTTTTCCCCGAAGGGCTGGAGAGCCGTACAATAATGAGTATCTGCAGGCAACAGTGAGGCATGGTGGAGGTTCCTTACAGGTTTGGGGCTGCATTTCTGCAAATGGAGTTGGATATTTGAACAGAATGAATTGTGTCCTCAATACCGAGAAATACAGGAATATCTTATCCATCATGCCATACATCAAGGAGTGTGTTTGGCCCCAAATTTATTCTGCAGCAGGAGAACGACCACCCACATATAGCCAATGTCATTAAATTGATAGTAAAGTAACGTGTTTGGTTTACGCCTACAGGGAAGATTATAATAAGGCTTACGTATAGATACATTAAATATCTCCTAAACATGCACAGTTCAGGAGATATTTACTTCGTAGCAGCTAGTGACATCACTGACGCATGTGCACTGGGCTCTGAATGGCCTGTAGCTTTTGCAACACGTGTCTAAGGGCTCGTTCACACTAGGCTGTTTTGCCAACGCTTGCCAAACGCCCCTATAGCGTTTGGCAAGCGTTGGTCCGGCGCTTGCAGAGCGTTATTAACGCTCGGCAAACGCCGCATGCGCGGTTTAGCGGCGGTTGCTAGGCGTTTGCCGAGCGTTAATAACGCCCCACAAACGCCTATAATGCAGTTTGAGTGGTGTTACCGCTCCGCAAACGCCCCGCAACCGCGTCGCAACCGCACCGCAAACGCCGGCCGGGCGTTTGCGGAGCGGCACCATAGACGAGAATAGGAGGCTTCAAAGCCTCCTGACTCGTCCAGAGGCGTCCGTTTTGCCGCGACGCAAACGCTCCCGTTAGACCAGCACCATGTGCTGTAATGTGCAGAATTGGCAGAGGCGTTTGGGAAGCGGTAAAAACGCTTCCCAAATGCCTCTCTGCCGCCTGCACACAAGGCTAGTGTGAACGTAGCCTAACGAAGATATTTTCCTTTGCTGTCCTGTAGATTCAATAGGAAGCAAGAGGAAATGTACAATGTTAGGGGAACTCCATATAGACAGCTGTCAACATGAACAATTCTCCTCACTAGGAGATTTTCCTTATTCCTGTTTTGGATTTACCCTCACTTTCATTCCTGGTGACACTGGTGATTAAAGTCTAAGTGCAGCCAAAATCACAAACAAATATCAGCACAAGGGACATAACTTACAGTCAATCAGTAGAATGTGTCCCTTGTGCCGATTTTCCTTCTGTTCGTATAAACAAAAAGAAATCTCTTTCTCTGTTCTGCTCTGCCTCAGCCCACACCCCTGTAATCTTCCGGTGCGGTGGTTAATACAACTAACAGGCTGACACGGGCTCTCATCAGAAGAGCCCAACAATGTCTGCCCTTTTTGCCCAGCTCCTCAATGCATAGAAGCAGTACTATAGCTTCTGTGAATGATACAGGATCTATGAATAGAGGGGAACAATCATGTTTCATTCATAGAAGCTGTAGTAACATCCGGGGAGCTGGGTGGAAAATTGTTAGCTGAACAGTGACTGTAGCCAATTAAATGGCAGATATTGTTTAGGTATTCTGACAGCTGTGGGTGCTGGCTGTCAAAGTACAACAACCTGCAGGGGAGATTCACCCATCTCCGCTGTTAGCAAGCCGAACAAAAAGAAATTACAAGTGTATGGTCAGCTTACATAAAAGGTGACTTTAATGCCCATCTACCACACATGTGTATCCAAGAACTCGGACATTATGTGCGCTCCCAGAACACTGACCGAACTGTGCTACCAGCAGCTCTTGGTCACAGCTTCAGGCCTGGGAGCCAGTAGGATGAGCTCTGATCATGTTACAGCTGTGAGAGCAAGCACAGCGGTCACATGACACATAAGCCATGCCCACTTAGCGTTCCCTGGCAGGCCACGTGATGGGGTTAAAAAGAATCTGTCGAGTGGTAAGAAGGGAATGCTGCAGCTAAGAAGTTCAAGCAGTTAGAGATACATGCACATACTTGCCTCCCTGTCGTGGTCAAATCTAGGGTCGTTTTGACAGGCAAAGCTCAACACTTTTAGGTACTGTTGCAACTCTCTGATAAGCCCGCCCAAACACATTACTTTTGGCCCATCACTCTGATGAGTGTCATCATTTGTCAATTTGAATTTGGGAAGAGGTAGGCCATTATGCCTACAGGTGTTTGTTGACATTTAATGTCTGAAGTTTACAACCACTTTTAATGTACAAAGCATATCCCTCTATAGTGTGTACTTGTCTCAGTTAGGAGCTATAAGGGGGTTTATTTACTAAAACTGGAAAGTGCAAAATCCGGTGCAGCTCTGCATAGAAACCAATCAGCTTCCAGGTTTTTTTTTTTGGTCAAAGCTTAATTGAACAGGCTGCAGTTAAATGCTGATTTGCTACCATGCACAGCTGCACCAGATTTTGCACTCTCCAGTTTTAGTGACTCAACCCCTAAATGTCATTTCTGTCTGCAGATTCATTCCTCTGCCGTCAGCATGAATCACATCTAACAAGTTTTCGTGACACCAAGAGAAAAGAGGTGACAAGGGAGGGACCTTCAGCAGATTGACAACCTCAGCACTGTTCCTGTGAGCTGTGTGGCAAGGGGTGCGTCTCTTCCCTTCTATTAACTCACAAAGCTCTCCTCACTGAGCTTTGCAGTGTGTAATTACAGCTCCCACCCCTTTTTCTGAACTCTCAGACCAGCTTTATAAATTCAGCACTTTGACAGCAGATAAACAGGTACAACTTATGTAGGAGGATTTGTTTCATCTTTGTGTATCACCTGAGGGTATATGTGAGGGTTTACAACCACTCTAAAACTATGGCAGTTTTGTTTTTTTTAATCTGCATGGCTCTCCTCACAATGATCAATAGGATTCTAGGCTGTATTAGAAAAAGTACAAAATGATCTTTTATCTGCAGCTCCATACGGGGGAGGAGCCAGTCTACATCCTAATATTTCCCATAGGTTGTAAGCCTGCTTCAGTTTCCTTCTGCTTAGTAAATGTAAACTCTGCCTCAAACACCACAGGGAAGATGTGCTACCTGTCCTCTGCCAAGGGTCTGTCAAAACAGAGTTTTAATTGAAAAGGAGACAAGGAAGCACACTCCATTTACACATGAGCACAATAAAGCCGTTTTGATAATATAACTACTTAAGCACAATGAAAAGAAAATCCCTCCAGGGGGATAAACAGTAGGTGTTATTTTATTGCAAAGCACACAAAAAAAAAATTCTGAGGACATGAGAACTAAGGCAAAATACCTGTGGAGGTGATTAATTCTGGCAGTACATGTGGATTAGTTTCTGATGGTTCTCAAGACTTTGCCTAAACTTGTACCGCTACCCTTTCTTTCACAGTGCCCCGTCTCCCTCTAGTGGTGATAACCGGTAACACACTTCAAACACAAAACGCGTGCACAGAATTGAAAATCAGAAACTGTACGGAGAATGAAGTTCCGACAGTTGATGGTAAGTATGACATGCTTGGGTTTTTTTTAAACCCGAGCCTATAATAATCACCTTAACCACTTTCCCTCCAGAGGATTTACCCCCCTTCCTGACCAGGCTATTTTTTGCGATACGGTGCTACGTTACTTTAACTGACAATTGCACGGTCGTGCAATGCTGCACCCAAATGAAATGTATGTCCTTTGTTCCCCACAAATAGAGCTTTCTTTTATATGTGGTATTTGGTCGCCTGTGTGTGTTTTTTATTCTTTGCACTATAAACAAAAAATGACCAACAATTTTTACAAATGGCAGTACATTTACACAGGAATTTTTTTTTTAACTAGTAATGGCGGCGATCAGCGAATTATAGCAGGACTGCAGCGGCATTCTGACACTGGGGAGAACCGACTTGGTGTCACTGACATCCTCAGAGACACCAATACAGTGATCAGTGCTAATAAAAAGCACTGACACTGTACTAATGGCACTGGGCAGGAAGGGGTTAACATTTGGGGCAATCAAAAGGTTAACTGTGTGCTGTTTTACTATGAGGCTGTGTGTGTGTTTCACTGTAAGCACACTGCTTTGTATGGCTCTGCTATGCAAAATTGATATAGATATGGCTACATGTGGTACAACAACAACAATCCAGGCTTTTATAAACTCCTTGCTGTTAAAGTGAATGTAAACCCGAATGATGAAAGTGGTTCTAAAGGCAGGTTTTTAACTTAATGCATTTGCTGCAGTAAGGTGAGAAAACTTCAGTATGCAGTTCCCACGCAGCCACCCCTCATACTTACCGGAGCCCGATCTTGATGCAGCAATGTGCACAAGAGCAGAGGATCTCTCCCTCCTCACTGACTCACAGTGGCAGACGTGTCTGTGTGTCTTATGGATACACAGAGCAGGGCTTGGGAGGGATCCCACACAAGTGCCCCCATAGCAAACAGCTTGACAGTGAAGAGTGGAGTTATTTGCAGACATTAACTCTACTCTAAAGAACAAGTATGGCCAAAGCTCTTTAGGTCATACTTCTCCTGTAGGTCACAGGAGTGCACATAGTTCTGCACTCCTGTGACCCAGACTCAGCGAACAGGAGGCTAAAGTCAGCTGTAGGCTGATATCAGTCAGTCCAGGCTCTGCAGGGATCCCAACAATAATGTTGGTATCCACCCAGATGTCTGACCCGCAGCTCACTGCTGGGAGACTGAGCCAGCCACTCCTGCCCCCTCCACACTCTGGCGCTCCACCGACAGTCACTGCAACGTACTCAGACCAAGACAGTCGCTGCTCTGTGCTCAGTTCCTGGTGTAAAGTCGGCGAGGGACAGATGCATCCACCCGAGTATCATTTTTTTTTTTTAAATCCAGCACTATTTTATTTTTGGGTTTATGGTGCGTTAAGGGCATAAAAACGTGTAAATGTATTTGGGGTTTTTTTTTTTGTTTTGTTTTTTAGACCTCACATGAGAGGTTCAGTAGACAAAAAACAATCTTTTGCAAAAGCTGAGGTTACTAGAGATGTGCACTGTACTTAGGGCCCATTTCTGCACATCCCTCCACAGGTGTTAATCACTGGGATCACATCCTAGTCGCCTTGCAGCTGTCAATGATGCAATTTAAAATAATCATGAGGGGAAAAATGGATAGACACACTGCAAGGTACAAGCCTTGAGAGGCTGTACAATTGGATTGCATGTAACCTTGTTCTGTATTTGCATTTTTAAGCACACTTGCAAAATAATGTGCAAAAATAAAAAAAAAAGGATTTCCTGTTTCAACCAGCGAAATTCTGTTAGTCTTGCCTTAGACAGTGACGTAAGGTAATGTAATCATGTGGGCTAAAGGAAGATACATTTGTAGAAGAAAAGCAAGTCACACAGCGGGCAGCAGTTCAGTACTCTATTAACACAGTATATGTAACCTGTTCATTCTGAGTTTGTCTTTCAGAGCATTTGTGCAAAAAAAAAACAAAAAACAGTAATATGAATATTTACATTCGCTAAGGCTCCAGTTTACCCCGTTCACCTTTGGTTTTATACAGACACTTATTGCCAGACAAAAAACACAGGTTTCAGATGGGCATTGAGTCAGTCATACAGCTCTCTAAAACAACTAAAAGATCTTCAGATGATATGTGACTTCACACGTAATACACAACAAAATGAAAAGAAGACATAAAAAATAAGACTTATCAAAATGAAAATACACATACAATACGTATCAATTAAATGATTGCAGTTTCAGAGGTTTTTTTTCTGCTTATGAATTCTATCCAAAAAGGTTTAACACTTTTTTTGTTAAAGGATTTATATTCTTATCGAGTGTACGAAATTTATGTGGCATCCATACAATCTTCCCTAACTGTGCTTTACTTAGTGTTCCTTACATATTTACCCATCCTTTCTCTAGTGAATTAAATGTCCAATCTACTATTCGTGTTAATAATACTGCTAAGTAATATTTCCTAAAGTTAGGCAACCCCAATCCCCCATTCCTTTTTACCCTACACAATACATCATATCCAATTCTCGGTTTCTTATTAGCCCATATAAACCTAAGTATCAATTTCCTTATTACCCCGAAAAATGACCTTGGAAGGCCTATTGGGAGCTTGTGAAACTTATAAAGAATTTTTGGGACTATCACCACCTTTACCAAATTTATGCAACCTAACCAAGAGGCTCTTCCCTTTGAAAGTCTCCCCAACTCATCCTTTATTTCATTTATTAGAGGGATGTAATTTGCCTGCTATAACCTTTTTATTGAGGGAGTTAATTTTATTCCCAAATAGCCTATTTGCTTTTCTTTCCAAGTGAAAGGGAACTCTTTTTGAAGACTCAGCTTGTCTTGCTTTGGGATGTTGATATTTAAAATCTCTGACTTTTTAGGGGTTTATTTTCAAAATTTGACAGCTCACCATATAGTTGTAATAGCCTTAATAGTCTCATTAGAATAGGTAATGTTATTCTAGGATTTGTTATATAAAATAACATATCCGCGTATGCTGCTACCTTGTGCTCCACATCCCCTATCTTTATTCCTACTACATCTACACTCCGTCTAACCCAGGGGTGGGCAAACTTTTTGACTTGAGGGCCGCAATGGGTTCATATATTGGACCCGGGGGCCGGACCAAGAGTAGATGAATGATGTGTATGTGTCATCCATAGTAAGTATAGTAATATTCCCCCATAGTAAGCATAGTAATTAATCCCCCATATAGTAATTCATCCCCCCTATAGTAATTCATCCCCCATATAGTAATTCATCCCCCATTTAGTAATTCATCCCCCCTATAGTAATTCATCCCCCCTATAGTAATTCATCCCCCATATTAAGTCCCCAAGTCCCCCCTGTGTCAATTTACTTACCTTTGCTCCGCGCGTTCCTCTCGCCGTGTTCCCGCGCCGTTCCGGTCTTCAGGGCGGACTGTGAGAGGAGCCTAGCTCCCCTCACGTTCGTCACGCTGCCCCGCCTACACACATCCTGACAGCCATCCTGACAGTATCACGCTCCGCGGGCCGGATTAAAAGGTCCGCCTGGCCGTATACGGCCCGCAGTTTGCCCATTGTTGGTCTAACCCATGCTAAGATAGGTTCTAGTGATAACACAAACAACAGTGGAGATAGTGGGCGTTCCTGTCTCGTACCATTGTACATTTTAAACAACTGGGAAAGGGATCCGTTAACCTTAATCGCAGGTCCATTATACAGCTATTTTATCCAATTCAGCATTTTGAGCCCTAAGCTTCTAACGTATCAAACATAAATTCCCAATCAAACATGTCAAAGGCCTTCTCGGTGTCTATCGACAGGAATATTGTCGGTTGCTTTTCTCGCTTTACTTACTTGGGCCATTATCCCATCCCTCTCTTCCAGGAATAAATCCTGCATGATCCAGGTGTGTCCACTCCGGCATCAGCTCCTTCATTCTAGTTGCGAAGACCTTAGCATATAATTTGTGTAAGCGTTTAAAAAAGATATGGGTCTATAGCTAGCACACTGTGAATTATCCTTTCCTTGAGTATAATAGTTATATGTGATTGCAATGATTCTTCCCTCATTTGCAGACCCTCTCACATTTGGGGACCAAAAGATCTCTACATTTTTAACAATAACCTACAGTGAATCTGTCCGGACCCAGACTGTTTGCTGAGGCTGTGTTCTTCAGGGCCAAACTAACTTCCTCCGGGGTTATAGTTCTCTCAAGGGCCACTAATTTATCTTCTGCTATTCTAGGCATCTCCACCTCCTTTAAGTATTTCTGCCTTTTTCTCTTCCTATCTTCTTCCATTTCTATTTGAGTTCTAGGACTCACATTATAAAGCCTACTGTAGTATTCTTGGAACCTATTAGTGATGTCAGTGGTGGAATATACACAGTCTCCTTCATCCATTTGGATTTTGTCTATAAAACTCTTAGGATTTCTTTTCCTTTAACCTCATTAAATATTTTCCAGGTCTATTCCCCCACTGATATATCTTTCTTGTGATACCCTATTAAATATCCTCCTCACTTCCTGTTCCGTACAATTTTTTAATTCTTCTCTTTTAAGGATTATCTTCTGGTCTATATCCATGCCTGCATTATTTTTATATAGCTGTTCCAACCTATATAACTCCTCTATCACCCTATTTATTTTTTTACCCCTATCGCTATCAATATTCCCTTGATATATGCCTTATGAGCCTCCCACACTGTGGTTACTGACACTTCCTTGGTCTCATTAAACTCAAAACATTGTACTGCAGAGAAGAAGGTGTAATCTTTCTCTTGAATGTTTTACTCTCCAAGTATCGGTCAATTGGCCTTGGTGTAATAACCTCTTCAGTCATTTTAAATTCCTATCACAGCCTCTCATCATAGCGGATGACGCATCCAAATACGGATCCATGCACAAATTAAGATCTCCTGCCACAACCAGATTACCCCTTTATATTCAGAAATTTTACTTAACATACCCTCCAGGAATGTTACTGGGTTTTTATTTGGGCAGTAAACATTAACTAGAGTATACTCCATTCCTTGTAATCTTCCCTTCATCAAGAGAAATCGTCCCTCTGGGTCCTCCACTCTCTCCTCCAGGGCGAAGCTAATATTTTTTGAAAACCCGATTACTACTCCTTTAGCCCTTTTAATTGAGGAATCAGCATAATGAATACCATTTTGGAGAGTACTTAGAGTATAACTTAACAGTTGTATCATACATTATGTGTCTTTTGTAGAAACACTACATCTATGGGGTGTTGGTATATTTCCCTAAGGAACATGTCTTTTTGTCAGGGAGTTTAATCCTTTCACATTCTAAGTCATAAACTTGATCGAACTCATTTGTAATATTTTTATCTCATCAATTTTCCCACACCAGGGACACAGATATAGAGAACTTAAGAACTGGACCTTCTCTCCCCCCCACCTCTCACCCTCTCCAAACCCCCCACCCCTAAGACCCTCGTGGCCTACATACAGCCCTGGAATAGCTTGCAGTTTCAATTTTATGTGTATTATAGAAACTGGCATTGTGCCAATATTGAAGTTTATCAAAAATACCATACATTAGAGGGTTCCACCATGATTGTTAACTTTATTAGTAAGGTAGTGCTGCACATTTGTCTTTTTTGGTGTGAGAACACATAACAGTGCTTAGCAGCAAGCCTTTTAGTCATGATTTTTTATTTTACCTTCAGTAGTTCATTGTAAATAGCAGTAGTGATTACCTATTATACTTTAGACATGTATTACTGTTCCCATGACTGTGGAAAAAAAAAGGCTTACCAGATGCTGCCTGCAACACCGGACAGCGAGAGTAATAGAAGGGATGGTGGCCGAGAAATTAAATGTGTCTCTTTAAGAGTTGCACTTTTTCCCCCCAATCTCTTCAGCTCCAAATTCCTGAAAATGTCAAATGTACAATAATAATATATTAATCTATAACCTCACTTATATAAGCAGTCATAATCGAAATTTACTGGCGGTTTTGGGAGCCTGTTAACTGCCATAAACGTTAAATTTAGAAAAGTAAAAGCCCTGAGAGCGGACACAACAAAGGGTCACCTATTACCTTTGTTAGGCTACTTGCACACTGAGGAGTTTTTGAAGTGTTTTTGCATAAATACAAAAACGCCTGAAAAGCTCAAGAAAAATGCTTCCCTATGTATGTGAATGTAAACCTATGTATGTTTTCACACTGAGGTGTTGCGCTTGCGCTGCAGTGTAAAAACTTCTGCTTGCAGCATCTTTGGGGCATTAAAAAAAATGCCTCTTCCCATTGAAATCAATGGAAAATGCCTGAAAAGCGCCTCTGGGAAGTGTTTTTGGTGCAGTTTTTAAGTCATGTGTCCTCTAAAACCGCTCAAAAAGCGTGGCAAAAGCGCGTTGAAAACGCCTATGCATTTTTTAAGCGGATCAGCGTGAAAGTAGCCTTAGTGTAAATGGCTTCCTTTGTGCACCTCCTAGATCAGTTTCACTTTGTTATTGAGCCCCAATAAATGTCATTTTCCTGTCCAGTGATAGCTCTTTAGTGGTTAATAAGGGCACTTACATTGGAAAAGGAGTCACAGCTGCATGGGGTTAGTCCCAAAGCCATGCCCCAGTAGCAAGTAGTAAAACTAATTTCAATAAATAAGAAGAGGGTTTTCCAAAAGGTGTGAGCATGTGTCCTGGGGTACCTATACACGCCCCTGGGAGTTTAGCCTCTGTGCATGAAATTTCGGTATTTTCATGTGACTGTCCAGTTCCACTGCTGGCAGCCTGTAACACTTTCTGAGGAGGATGAACACTGCTGCAGCTTGATGGTGCACAAGGTTGTACTAACATTTAGGGCAGTATGCACGTAGGGATGAATGCCCAGAACGCAACAAGTCTGCAGTACGGGCATTCATTCCTAAGGGCCAGTTCACACTGCATCTATTTCAGTGTGCTTAGGTTACATGGTGGTCAATGTCATAGTTCACATCCATGCTTGCAATTTTAGTGCATTCCAGATGCAGAAAAAAAAAAAAAAAAGTAGAACAGGCTGCATTTTTCCTGCACAGAACTGTACTGGAATGTAATAAAAAGCCTCAAAACCACACCGGAATGCACCAAAAACGCACTGGAATGCACATGTCCCTATTTAAAATTGAAGAAAAAGAGAGGGAAAAATGAACTGGTACACATAAAAAAAAACGCACCAGAACACGGCAAAAATATTAGTACCACTTGGTGCACCACCCAGCCCCAGCAGTCTTTCAGTCTGTCAAGAGTTTTACAGACTACTGGCAGCAGGGCTTGCACAAAAACACACTGGGCACATGAGACCTAAGCAGAATTTTTATTTTAAATAATGTTTAATATAAATCAAAAGGTTCACTTTTTAAGACCAATCCATCCAACAACATTGGCAGTAGCTGGGACAAACTAGAACACTGCCAGGGCTGCTAATACCGCTGAAGCACGTTGCCACAGGCACTACGCAAAGTACATTAATATTTTTTTTTTCTGTTACATGAAATTGTACTCCCAAATGTCCAAGAATGTTGGCAACAATCATTTATGCTCAGTCCGGTGACTGTTTTACTTTAAATGAAGTTTGCACCAGGCAGCCTTAAAAGACGCTAGACGGTAACGGCTGCTGGGCTGGTAACATAGCAACAGGAGTAAAGGTTGGTGAACTGAAAGACGGAGTGCATGAGGCTGTACACTAATGAGTGAAAGTTTCTGTCAAGATCATAAATAAAGGCATAGGAAATAGCTGTCAGAGAGAAATGTGGATACAGTTTTATAAGGATCAGGTGTTAATGGCACTGCAATGAGTTTATGACCAAGACAGAGAGACATGAAAAAAAGGAAGAGAGAGAGGGGGGGAGAGAGAGGGGGGAGAGAGAGAGAGGGGGGAGGAGAGAGAGAGAGGGGGGAGGAGAGAGAGAGAGAGAGGGGGGAGGAGAGAGAGAGGGGGGGGGGAGAGAGAGAGAGAGGGGGGAGGAGAGAGAGAGGGGGGAGGAGAGAGAGAGAGAGAGGGGGAGGAGAGAGAGAGGGGGGAGGAGAGAGAGAGGGGGGAGAATACGCACACACACGTTTTTTTTTTTAAAGGAAGACTCTTTCACAGTGTGTTGGCCACCCCCCACAGTTGCAGTGTACTGGATCAATGTACTTCTAAATGAAAGTACAAGTGGGTATTTCTCTCAGAGAGAGAGAGAGAGAGAGAGAGGGGGGGGGGAGAGGGGGGAGGGGGGAGAGAGAGAGAGAGAGAGAGAGAGGGGGGGGAGAGGGGAGAGGGGGGAGGGGGGAGAGAGAGAGAGAGAGAATGAATATTATTAAATGTACTATATTTGACTTTTAAATGAATATGAATTTTAAAAATACAGTCCAGTAACGTAAAATAACTTATTGAAAGTAACACAAAAATTGGATAGAAAAAAAAATTATATATACATACATACACACACATAAATAAAATTAAAAACTTATATAAAGGTGTTTTTGCATTGAAGTCAATGGGATGCAATTTTGCATTGAAGTCAATGGGATGCAATTTTGCATTGAAGTCAGTGGGAGGCAATTTTGCATTGAAGTCGGTGGGACACAATTTTTCATTGAAGTCGGTGGGAGGCAATTTTTCATTGAAGTCAGTGGGAGGCAATTTTGCACAAAAGTCAATTATTGTTATCGGCACCTTTTAATTTTTTAAATAGGCAAAACGCTGATAACCATATTTTTGGACTAAAATTTTGGTGGCTGATATATCAGTGTATTACTAGTAGCACAGTGCACTGTATTGTATTTCCTTGTGAATAGCAATTTAAAGTACTATAACATACTGGCAAATACATGGCAGCATATCACTTTGTTGTGGTGTTCTACAATCCCAAGAAATGAGTCATGTGAATTTTGTTGCTCATTGCGTTGCACGGACAGCCATTCATTATGAATCATCCTCCTTAAGGCTGGGTTCACACTGTTATGTGTGGGGCGGCTCACGTTTGAACAGGCACAGCATCCCATTGATTTGAATGAGCTGCTTTACCAGAGGGAAATGCAGGGAAAATGTCTCTGACCCTTTATTTTAAAATGTGGTCGCATGGAACCTCATGGTGCTTTGGCACCATGAGGTTTCACACACCTGAAAATGCTTAAAGAGGTGCTGCTTATTATTTTATTTATCTTGTTATTTTCTGTGGCGCTTCTTATATTTGTTACATTACACCTGAAAATGCGCCACATTTTCTGTTGTGCGATCAAGAATTAATGGCACCCCCTCATGACACCTAAAGAGCAATGTGTTTTTGCTGCGGGTTCCTGTGGGAGCAGAAGGCCTGCAATTTATAAAGTTTGATTATCTACATCTAAACACTCCCCGCGCCCCAGGCAGACTGACAATGCTGCTCTCCAAAGGTACCCCTGTGCTCCTTCATCCAGCCTAGCAACCCCTGCAGCCTGAGTTACAAATATTTCAGCTGTGAAGCAAAGCATTGCCATGTGTACAGCCCTGTCAGGCTGTATTGTTAAAACCCTGGTGGGGACAGTTGGGGGAAGGGGTTCCTGGTTCACACTGGAACGAGTTCAGGGCAGTGTGCCTGTGGTTTTTGTGCATGTTGGTTGCGCTTTCCCATAGACTTCTGTTACATCCTGCAGATTTGGTGCAAAGCACATCAAAACATCACAAAGGCTAAGTGGTTAGCACTTCCGCCTGGCAGTACTAGGGTTGTTGGTTCAAATCCCACCACGGCACCACCTGCCTGGAGTTTGCATGTTCTTCCTGTGCCTGCGTGGGTTTCCTCCGGGTACTCCGGTTTCCTCCCACACTCCAAAGACATGCTGGTAGGTGAATTGGCTCCTGTCTAAATTGACCCTAGTATGTGTATGTATGAATGTGAGTTAGGGACCTTAGATTGTACGCTCCTTGAGGGTTAGGGACTGATGTGAATGTACAATATATATGTAAAGTGCTGCGTAAATTGAAGGTGCTATACAAGTACTTGTAATAAATAAATAAAAGAAGTATATGGGAAACCGCAGCTCACCTGCACAAAAACCTGCAGGTACACTGCACTGTGGCCAAAGTGCAGGGGATCAGTACAGGCCACTCTGAATTGGCCCTGAATACCTTGTATTTTCCTGAGTATTTATTCAGTTCTCCTAACTGTGAACTATTCAAGGAGACAAACAAAAGGGCCCATTTGCAATGAAATGACCGGCTATTTCCCAATTCCCACAGGGGACAAATGCAGTTCACATACAAAACCATTGTGGCAAAAAAAAAAAAAAAACCTGACTGAGATTATAACCCTCCCTGAAAAAAAAACCTGACTAGGGTTATAACCCTCCCTGGCAAAAAAAAAAAAACCTGAGGTTATAACCCTCCCTGGCAGAAAAAAACCTGACGGGGTTTATAACCCTCCCTGGCAGAAAAAAAAAAACCTGAGGTTATAACTCTCCCTGGCATAAAAAACCTGACTGGGTTTATAACCCTCCCTGGAAAAGAAAAAAAAACCTGACGGGGTTTATAACCCTCCCTGGCAGAAAAAAAACCTGAGGTTATAACCCTCCCTGGCATAAAAAACCTGACTGGGTTTATAACCCTCCCTGGCAAAGAAAAAAAAACTGATGGGTTTATAACCCTCCCTGGCAAAGAAAAAAAACCTGATGGGTTTATAACCCTCCCTGGCAAAAAAAAAAACCTGACTGGGGTTATAACGCTCCCTGGCACAAAAAAAAAAAAACCTGACTGGGGTTATAACGCTCCCTGGCAAAAAAAAAAAACCTGACTGGGGTTATAACCCTCCCTGGCAAAAAAAAAACCTGACTGGGGTTATAACCCTCCCTGGCAAAAAAAAACCTGAAGGGGGTTATGACCCTCCCTGGCAAAAAAAAACCTGAAGGGGGTTATAACCCTCCCTGGCAAAAAAAAAACCTGAAGGGGGTTATAATCCTCCCTATTCACAAATTGCTTAGTGGAAAAGCAGGTTCCCGGGAGATTTTAAAAGCGTGATTCACACGTTTTCATGCGTCGTGCATTCACTTGAATGGGCTGCCCTATACGCGTTTGTTTTGCCAAAGAAGCTGTGGGACCAAATCATAACCCTGAACCAGGCGTGGTTTTTTACACGTAAAACAACTGCATGGAAGTCACACCGCGTCCGGACGCCAGTCAGGAAGAATGCCACCCAAATGCACATTTTGCAACAATTTGGAGTCGCAGGCTGGTTCTGCACGCGATTCCTTATCGCCGAAACATGACCGGGACCTGAGCGACTCGGGAACGCAGCCAGGATGCTGCATATTCTGCCTGCATTTCCAGATCAAATTAAAAATCCGCTTGGAGCGCCATTCTTTGTTACTGACACCCGAAAGGCGCTAAAGAAATGGGGTTGTTGCGCGACATCGCGCTATTAGAAAACGGCACCAAAAAAAAACAAGCCAGGAGCTAGTCTGGTGTGCTGTCAGCGCATAAGGCAGATTCCACCAATGGGATGCTCTGTAATCACGCAAGAAAAGCGGGAAAACACGACGCTGCTGCGTCACTCAAATGTGACCGCGTCCTTAAAAGGGGTTTCCGCTTAGAAACTGCGAAGAGAATGGAGCCTTCCCATAGACAGGACAGCCAGGAAACTGGCATTGCCAGAGGAGCTTTCCACAGAGGCGGCCTGTGCATCACCTCAGTAGTTGTCACTCTCCCCTCCCCCAGTCAGTCAGCAGCTGCCCTGTTGCTCTGTGGAAGGTTCTAGAACTTCAGTCAGCAAAGCTGAGACAATGCGAGTCCCTGCAGCTCCTGTAGAACTACAAGTCTCAGCATACCCGTGTTCCCAGCAAGACTCAGAGACCCCCTGGGCGTTACCTCAGCCCTCACTGACACTCACCAGGCTCCCTCCTCAGGTTTAAGTCAACCGCCTCTACGGGTCCCAGCGAGGACCAAACATGGCGGGCTCCTCCGCGAGCGCGTTCCCGGGTCTTCTCCCGAGTATTACTCTACTGCCACCCGCTGGTCACAATCGCTCACTACAAACCAGGTGGCTAATGTCCAGACTACAGTGGGAAAAATCGAGCGCGTTCCCGGGTCTCCTCAAAATATGGCGGGCTTCTCCGCGACCGCGTTCCCGGATCTTCTCCTGAGTACTCTACTGCCACCCACTGGTCACAATCACTCACTACAAACCAGGTGGCTAATGTCCAATCTACAGTGTGAAAAATCGAGCGCGTTCCCATGTCTCTACTGTCACCCGCTGGTCACAATCGCTCACTACAAACCAGGCGGCTAATGTCCAGACTACAGTGGGAAAAATCTAGCGCGTTCCCGGGTCTTCTCCCGAGTAGTATTCTACTGCCACCCGCTGGTCACAAGCGCTCACTACAAACCAAGCGGCTAATGTCCAGACTACAGTGGGAAAAATCGAGAGAGTTCCCGGGTCTCCTCAAAATATAGCGGGCTTCTCCGCGAGCGCGTTCCCGGATCTTC
The DNA here is from genome assembly GCF_062004578.1 of Staurois parvus. Classification (NCBI taxonomy): domain Eukaryota; kingdom Metazoa; phylum Chordata; class Amphibia; order Anura; family Ranidae; genus Staurois; species Staurois parvus. Next base: position 1,631,964 of record NW_028318883.1, read on the forward strand.
TCCTGAGTAGTACTCTACTGCCACCCGCTGGTCACAATCGCTCACTACAAACCAGGCGGCTAATGTCCAGACCACAGTGGGAAAAATTGAGCGCGTTCCCGAGTCTTCTGAGTAGTACTCTACTGCCACCCGCTGGTCACAATCGCTCACTACCAGCAGGCGGCTAATGTTCAGATTACACCGCGAGCGAGTTCCCAGGTCTTCTGACACCTAGCGGCCAAAACTGTTACCTACATGCAGGCTCACTAATGCCCAGATTACACCAAGGAAATCGTATTTAATAATAACCCAGATCTGCCAATTCCTGGGAGATTAGAACATTAGAGATCATCACCCGTCCTCCCCCACCCTGTGATTATCCACAGATTAGAACATGTGTCAACCGCTGTATAATCTGATGAGGAGGATCACTGTAAAATAATAGGATTTAATCGCGTTCGAAAGGAGTGGAATAGCAGGATTTAGCGGCAGCAAGTGAGAAGGGCGTAAGATTAAGGCGTAATTTACACGGGAATGTATGGATTTCCTGCATGGAATGCAGGTTCTTGCTTGGCAAGGAAGATCGCATGAAAAATACGAGCCTAAAGTACTCGCGTTAGACGCATACATTTCTTCTTATGACTTTTTGCATGTATGCATTTACTGTACATAATTAAGAAGAAAAAAAAATACATAAATCCATTTATTTCAACCACTAGAAAAACATTAATTAGTAGGAAGCCCCCACATTCGGAAATTGTTTCTCAACCCTTTTTCATTCAAGGCACCTTTTAAAATTCTGCTCCCCATTCTAAAATTTTTTCTAATTGAGCAACATTGCTCGGCTGCATCCTGTGCAATCATTCACTGTAGCTGAAAAGCTGATCCATACATTTGTGTTCTCCTGTCTTGACTACTGCAATTCTCTACTTGCAGGTGTACCTAAATCCATAATTAATCGACTTCAATATGTACAAAATTCTGCAGCCAGAATCCTGACTAGGTCTGGTACAAATGACCATATTACCCACCCCTGTCCTGGAGTCCATGCACTGACTACCTGTCAGGTTTCAGTTAGACTTTAAGATCCTTTTACTCACCTATAAGGCTCCCCATGTCTTAGAACCCCATTATCTCTCTGAACCTTTATCAACTTACTCCTCTCCCATTAACCTCTGCTCCTAAAATTCGGCTCTTCTGTGTGTCCCACCTACACTCAATGGGAGACAGAGGCTTCTCCTGCTATGTCCCAAAACTCCGGAATTCACTTCCAAAGAACATCAGAGAATCATTTTCTCTGAACTCATTCAAATCAAAATCTAAAACATTTTTTTCTTTAGAAGAGCTTTCATGTAATTGTGCCTTTTTTTCTTTATTTTATCTTGTACATTTCTTCTTTTTTCTTTGTAAAGCGCTTTGAGAAGCTACTTTTAAAGTAAACATTTAAAATAAAGTTTTTTTATTATTATTATTATATTATTATAATATTATAACAAAGTGGAACTTTACCCATAACAACTTGATAAAAAAATAATGCTCTTTAGCAATAAACATACATTCCAAACTAATAATCATGCCAATTTAAATCAAAATTAGTGCGCGCTGTAAATTGCCTCCAGCATTGTTCCTGTTTCTTGTTAAAAGGAGGATGCCATTTTGCTGAAGCCCAGAGCCCCTGAGCAGCAGTAAGTCTTAAGGCTGTCAGCAGATCTGCCTCTACAAATTCTGCACAGTGCCTAAAAATAGAGCACAACTGAGCATGTGCAGAGCAGCGTGAGACCGTGTATTACTGGATTTTAAACAGTATAGGCACTTATTTTCAATGTTATACATAGCTATACCTGCAAAGGGGTCAGCCTGAAGTGATCTAGCAGGACTTAATTTCCTGACCAAAGTTCCATTTTAAGAAATAGTTTTACGTAACGCACACGTAGGACACCCAGCATCAGGGGTGATTTATGCTTCCAAAGCAAAACAAACCTGTGCAATTTGGTACTGACTAGTATTCCAATGTTTTTCTTCTTCCTCAGTTTCTCTCCCTCACTCAGCTAGTGTGACCCCAGTGCTGACGGAGACGGTCAAACAAGGATGCTGTGCAGGCGCCCGATATCCTCCTTATCAACTGATGATGTCAATGTATGTTAGGATGCTGGCAGCTAGAAGGCTGTAATGATACACAACAAAAAAACCTGTGGTCTTGTGTAACTTAGGTCCCTTTCACACGTGCAGACTCAGCTAGCATATCTTCCGACTCAGCAGGGGACCTGTCCGGTGATCCCCGCTGAGCAGACGAATGACAGGTCTGTGTCCATTCTGCTCTCTATGGGTGGTCAGATGTAAATGGACCACCTGTCTATTTACATCTGACTATCCAATCCGATCCACTGGACGAATGGGGAACAGATCCCCTTCCTTCTGATTTTAGCAGATCAGATGCAGGCAGATGTAAACGGACACGTCTATTGACATCCGCTGCACCATAGAGGGCAAAGAATGGTCTCATTGGGTCCACCTGAAAAATGGACAAGCCGACCTGAGTAGTCCACCCATGTGAAAGGGACCTAAAAGGCAGCATTGATCTACCCACCGACTTGTATACAATTTATGGGCAATCTTTAGACATACTGTACCTCAACAATTTATGGTATTAGAATGAGGGACACCTGCTAATACATAGCATGTAGAAAAAAAAAGACAATGACCTTGCTGCCATGTCCCGCAAGGTATAAAGAATGAAAGCACAAAAAAATGGTTAGATAAACCTACAAGTGTATTATTAAAGTATGTACATTTTTTAATTTTAGAGTAGGAGAGGGTTAAAACCCGTTACATTTTTATTGCCTGCCAGCCGAAAAAAAAGAAAAAAAAAATTGGAAACTGATCAGCGCTGCAGGCAATTTGCTGCATGTGCTGATTGAAAACAAATTTTCCAACAGTCCGATGCAGGAGTAGTTCATTAGGTTGGCTTAACTCCTCTCAAACAGGAATAGTTATAGATAGATTGAAACTTGGCTGGTCCTTGCTGAGCTGTGAATTTTGATCCACCTATGGCCTGCTT